>NW_026894394.1:0-137030 GCF_032452875.1 Bos javanicus | reverse complement strand
TCAGCTACGTGATCAGGCCATGATCAGCCACGTGATCAGTGCATGATAGCCACGATCAGTGCATGATAGCCACGTGATCAGTGCATGATCAGTCATGTGATACGTGTGTGATCAGCCACGTGATCAGTGCATGACAGCCACGTGATCAGTGCATGAGAGCCACGGGATCAGTGCATGATCAGTCACGTGATACATGTGTGATCAGCCACGTGATCAGTGCATGATGAGCCACGTGATAAGTGCAGGATCAGTTACGTGATCAGTGCATGATCAGTCACGTGACCAGTACATGGTTGCTACGTGATCGTTGCATAATCAGCCACGTGAGCAGAGCATGATAGCCACGTGGTCAGTGCATGATCAGTCACGTGATCAGTACATGATCAGTCACGTGAACAGTGCATGATCATTTACGTGATCTTTGCATGATCAGTCACGTTACAAGTATATGGTTGCTACGTGATCATTCCATGACGAGCCACGTGAGCAGTGCATGATAGCCACGTGATGTGTGCATGAGTTACGTGAGCAGAGTATGATCAGCCACGTGATCAGTGCATGAGTGCCACGTGATCAGTGCATGATATGTCACGTGACAGGTGTGTGATCAGCCACGTGAACAGTGCATGTTCAGCCACGTGATCAGTGCATGATAGCCACGTGATCAGTGCATGATCAGTTACGTGAGCAGTGTATGATCAGCCACGTGATCAGTGCATGGTCAGACACGTGAACAGTGTATGATCAGCCACGTGATCAGTGCATGATATCCAAGTGATCAGTGCATGATCATCACGTGATCAGTGTATGATCAGCCACGTGAACAGTGCATGCTCAGTCACGTGATCTGGGACTGCTGAGCTGCGTGATTACTGTCTGCTCATCTGCTTGACAATTGCCAGCTGAGCTGCACGATTCCTGCCTGTCATCTGCTTGACAATTGCCAGCTGTGCTGCGTAATTCCTGCCTGCTCAGCTGCTTGATTATTGCCAGATGAGCAGCATGATTCCTCACACCTGAGTTCCATGATTATTGCCTGCTGACTGTTTGATTCGTGCCTACTCAGCTCTTTGTTTATTGCCTCCAGAGGCACATGATCAGTGTATGATAGCAAACATGATCAGCGCATGATCAGTCACATGATCAGCGCCATTAAGTCACGTGATCACTACATGATAATCATGTGATCAGTCCATGCTCAGTCACGGTATCAGTGCATGATCAGAAACGTGATCAGTGCATGATCTGTCACAAGATTAGTGTATGATCATCCACTTGATCAGTGCACGGGCAGTCATGTGATCAGTGCATGATATAGACGTGAACAGTGCATGACCAGTCTCGTGATCCGTGCATGATAGCCACGTGATCAGTGCATGATCAGTCACCTGATGGGTGTATGATCATTCACGTGACCTGTACATGGTAGCTAAATGATCATTGCATGATCAGCCACGTGAGTAGTTCATGATAGCCACGTGATCACTGCATGATCAGTCACGTGATCAGTGCATGATCAGTCATGTGACCAGTACATGGTAGCTGCGTGATCATGGCATGATCAGCCACGTGAGCAGTGCATGATAGCCACGTGATCAGTGCATGATCAGACACGAGATCAGTGCATGATCAGTCACGTGATCAGTGCATGATCAGCCACGTGATCAGTGCATGACCAGGCACGTGATCAGTGTATGTCCAGCCAAGTGATCAGTGCATGATAGCCACGTGATCAGTGCATGATCAGTCACGTGATCAGTGCAAGATCAGTTATGTGATCAGTGTATGATCAGCCACGTGATCAGTGCATGATCAGCCACATGATCAGTGCATGATCAATTACGTGCTCAGTGCATGATCAGTTACGTGACCAGTGCATGGTAGCTACGTGATCATTGCCTGATCAGCCACGTGATCAGTGCATGATAGCCACGTGATCAGTGCATGATAGCCACGTGATCAGTGCATGATCAGTCATGTGATACGTGTGTGATCAGCCACGTGATCAGTGCATGCTATCCACGTGATCAGTGCATGACAGCCACGTGATCAGTGCATGAGAGCCACGGGATCAGTGCATGATCAGTCACGTGATACATGTGTGATCAGCCACGTGATCAGTGCATGATGAGCCACGTGATCAGTGCAGGATCAATTACGTGATCAGTGCATGATCAGTCACGTGACCAGTACATGGTTGCTACGTGATCGTTGCATGATCAGCCACGTGAGCAGAGCATGATAGCCACGTGGTCAGTGCATGAGCAGTCACGTGATCAGTACATGATCAGTCACGTGAACAGTGCATGATCATTTACGTGATCTTTGCATGATCAGTCACGTTATCAGTATATGGTTGCTACGTGATCATTCCATGACGAGCCACGTGAGCAGTGCATGATAGCCACGTGATGTGTGCATGAGTTACGTGAGCAGAGTATGATCAGCCACGTGATCAGTGCATGAGTGCCACGTGATCAGTGCATGATATGTCACGTGACAGGTGTGTGATCAGCCACGTGAACAGTGCATGTTCAGCCACGTGATCAGTGCATGATAGCCACGTGATCAGTGCATGATCAGTTACGTGAGCAGTGTATGATCAGCCACGTGATCAGTGCATGGTCAGACACGTGAACAGTGTATGATCAGCCACGTGATCAGTGCATGATATCCAAGTGATCAGTGCATGATCATCACGTGATCAGTGTATGATCAGCCACGTGAACAGTGCATGCTCAGTCACGTGATCTGGGCCTGCTGAGCTGCGTGATTACTGTCTGCTCATCTGCTTGACAATTGCCAGCTGAGCTGCACGATTCCTGCCTGTCATCTGCTTGACAATTGCCAGCTGTGCTGCGTAATTCCTGCCTGCTCAGCTGCTTGATTATTGCCAGCTGAGCAGCATGATTCCTCACACCTGAGTTCCATGATTATTGCCTGCTGACTGTTTGATTCGTGCCTACTCAGCTCTTTGTTTATTGCCTCCAGAGGCACATGATCAGTGTATGATAGCAAACATGATCAGCGCATGATCAGTCACATGATCAGCGCCATTAAGTCACGTGATCACTACATGATAGTCATGTGATCAGTCCATGCTCAGTCACGGTATCAGTGCATGATCAGCCACGTGATCAGTGCATGATCTGTCACAAGATTAGTGTATGATCATCCACGTGATCAGTGCACGGTCAGTCATGTGATCAGTGCATGATATAGACGTGAACAGTGCATGACCAGTCTCGTGATCCGTGCATTATAGCCACGTGATCAGTGCATGATCAGTCACCTGATGGGTGTATGATCATTCACGTGACCTGTACCTGGTAGCTAAATGATCATTGCATGATAAGCCACGTGAGTAGTTCATGATAGCCACGTGATCACTGCATGATCAGTCACGTGATCAGTGCATGATCAGTCATGTGACCAGTACATGGTAGCTGCGTGATCATGGCATGATCAGCCACGTGAGCAGTGCATGATAGCCACGTGATCAGTGCATGATCAGACACGAGATCAGTGCATGATCAGTCACGTGATCAGTGCATGATCAGCCACGTGATCAGTGCATGATCAGTCACGTGATCAGTGCATGACCAGGCACGTGATCAGTGTATGTCCAGCCAAGTGATCAGTGCATGATAGCCACGTGATCAGTGCATGATCAGTCACGTGATCAGTGCATGATCAGTCACGTGATCAGTGCATGATCAGGCACGTGATCAGTATCATGTTCAGCCACGTGATCAGTGCATGATCAGCCACGTGATCAGTGCATGATCAGTCACGTGATCAGTGCATGATCAGTTACGTGATCAGTGCATGATCAGCCACGTGATCAGTGCATGATCAGTCATGTGATACGTGTGATCAGCCACGTGATCAGTGCATGATAGCCACGTGATCAGTGCATGATCAGCCACGTGATCAGTGCATGATAGCCACGTGATCAGTGCATGATCAGTCACGTGATACGTGTGTGATCAGCCACGTGATCAGTGCATGATCAGCCACGTGATCAGTGCATGATCAGCCACGTGATCAGTGCATGATCTGTCACAAGATCAGTGTATGATCATCCACGTGATCAGTGCACGGGCAGTCACGTGATCAGTGCATGATAAGACGTGAACAGTGCATGATCAGTCACGTGATCAGTGCATGATAGCCACGTGATCAGTGCATGATCAGTCACGTGATGGGTGTATGATCAGTCACGTGACCTGTACATGGTAGCTACGTGATCATTGCATGATCAGCCACGTGAGTAGTGCATGATAGCCACGTGATCAGTGCATGATCAGTCACGTGATCAGTGCATGATCAGTCATGTGACCAGTACATGGTAGCTGCGTGATCATGGCATGATCAGCCACGTGAGCAGTGCATGATAGCCACGTGATCAGTGCATGATCAGTCACGTGATCAGTGCATGATCAGTCACGTGATCAGTGCATGATCAGCCACGTGATCAGTGCATGACCAGGCACGTGATCAGTGTATGTCCAGCCACGTGATCAGTGCATGATAGCCACGTGATCAGTGCATGATCAGTCACGTGATCAGTGCATGATCAGTTATGTGATCAGTGTATGATCAGCCACGTGATCAGTGCATGATCAGCCACATGATCAGTGCATGATCAATTACGTGCTCAGTGCATGATCAGTTACGTGACCAGTACATGGTAGCTACGTGATCATTGCCTGATCAGCCACGTGATCAGTGCATGATAGCCACGTGATCAGTGCATGATAGCCACGTGATCAGTGCATGATCAGTCATGTGATACGTGTGTGATCAGCCACGTGATCAGTGCATGATATCCACGTGATCAGTGCATGACAGCCACGTGATCAGTGCATGAGAGCCACAGGATCAGTGCATGATCAGTCACGTGATACATGTGTGATCAGCCACGTGATCAGTGCATGATGAGCCACGTGATCAGTGCAGGATCAATTACGTGATCAGTGCATGATCAGTCACGTGACCAGTACATGGTTGCTACGTGATCGTTGCATGATCAGCCACGTGAGCAGAGCATGATAGCCACGTGGTCAGTGCATGAGCAGTCACGTGATCAGTACATGATCAGTCACGTGAACAGTGCATGATCATTTACGTGATCTTTGCATGATCAGTCACGTTACCAGTATATGGTTGCTACGTGATCATTCCATGACGAGCCACGTGAGCAGTGCATGATAGCCACGTGATGTGTGCATGAGTTACGTGAGCAGAGTATGATCAGCCACGTGATCAGTGCATGAGTGCCACGTGATCAGTGCATGATATGTCACGTGACAGGAGTGTGATCAGCCACGTGAACAGTGCATGTTCAGCCACGTGATCAGTGCATGATAGCCACGTGATCAGTGCATGATCAGTTATGTGAGCAGTGTATGATCAGCCACGTGATCAGTGCATGGTCAGACACGTGAACAGTGCATGATCAGCCACGTGATCAGTGCATGATATCCAAGTGATCAGTACATGATCATCACGTGATCAGTGTATGATCAACCACGTGAACAGTGCATGCTCAGTCACGTGATCTGGGCCTGCTGAGCTGCGTGATTACTGTCTGCTCATCTGCTTGACAATTGCCAGCTGAGCTGCACGATTCCTGCCTGTCATCTGCTTGACAATTGCCAGCTGTGCTGCGTAATTCCTGCCTGCTCAGCTGCTTGATTATTGCCAGCTGAGCAGCATGATTCCTCACACCTGTGTTCCATGATTATTGCCTGCTGACTGTTTGATTCGTGCCTACTCAGCTCTTTGTTTATTGCCTCCAGAGGCACATGATCAGTGTATGATAGCAAACATGATCAGCGCATGATCAGTCACATGATCAGTGCCATTAAGTCACGTGATCACTACATGATAGTCATGTGATCAGTCCATGCTCAGTCACGGTATCAGTGCATGATCAGCCACGTGATCAGTGCATGATCTGTCAGAAGATTAGTGTATGATCATCCACGTGATCAGTGCACGGGCAGTCATGTGATCAGTGCATGATATAGACGTGAAGAGTGCATGACCAGTCTCGTGATCAGTGCATGATAGCCACGTGATCAGTGCATGATCAGTCACCTGATGGGTGTATGATCATTCACGTGACCTGTACATGGTAGCTACATGATCATTGCATGATCAGCCAAGTGAGTAGTTCATGATAGCCACGTGATCACTGCATGATCAGTCACGTGATCAGTGCATGATCAGTCATGTGACCAGTACATGGTAGCTGCGTGATCATGGCATGATCAGCCAGGTGAGCAGTGCATGATAGCCACGTGATCAGTGCATGATCAGTCACGTGATCGGTGTATGATCATTCACGTGACCTGTACATGGTAGCTACGTGATCATTGCATGATCAGCCACGTGAGTAGTGCATGATAGCCACGTGATCAGTGCATGATCAGTCACGTGATCAGTGCATGATCAGTCATGTGACCAGTACATGGTAGCTGCGTGATCATGGCATGATCAGCCACGTGAGCAGTGCATGATAGCCACGTGATCAGTGCATGATCAGTCACGAGATCAGTGCATGAACAGTCACGTGATCAGTGCATGATCAGCCACGAGATCAGTGCATGATCAGTCACGTGATCAGTGCATGATCAGCCACGTGATCAGTGCATGACCAGGCACGTGATCAGTGTATGTCCAGCCAAGTGATCAGTGCATGATAGCCACGTGATCAGTGCATGATCAGTCACGTGATCAGTGCATGATCAGTTATGTGATCAGTGTATGATCAGCCACGTGATCAGTGCATGATCAGCCACATGATCAGTGCATGATCAATTACGTGATCAGTGCATGATCAGTCACGTGACCAGTACATGGTAGCTACGTGATCATTGCCTGATCAGCCACATGATCAGTGCATGATAGCCACGTGATCAGTGCATGATCAGCCACGTGATCAGTGCATGATATCCACGTGATCAGTGCATGACAGCCACGTGATCAGTGCATGAGAGCCACGGGATCAGTGCATGATCAGTTACGTGATACATGTGTGATCAGCCACGTGATCAGTGCATGATGAGCCACGTGATCAGTGCAGGATCAATTACGTGATCAGTGCATGATCAGTCACGTGACCAGTATATGGTTGCTACGTGATCGTTGCATGATCAGCCACGTGAGCAGAGCATGATAGCCACGTGGTCAGTGCATGATCAGTCACGTGATCAGTACATGATCAGTCACATGAACAGTGCATGATCATTTACGTGATCTTTGCATGATCAGTCACGTTACCAGTATATGGTTGCTACGTGATCATTCCATGACGAGCCACGTGAGCAGTGCATGATAGCCACGTGATGTGTGCATGAGTTACGTGAGCAGAGTATGATCAGCCACGTGATCAGTGCATGAGTGCCACGTGATCAGTGCATGATATGTCACGTGACAGGTGTGTGATCAGCCACGTGAACAGTGCATGTTCAGCCACGTGATCAGTGAATGATAGCCACGTGATCAGTGCATGATCAGTTACGTGAGCAGTGTATGATCAGCCACGTGATCAGTGCATGGTCAGACACGTGAACAGTGTATGATCAGCCACGTGATCAGTGCATGATATCCAAGTGATCAGTGCATGATCATCACGTGATCAGTGTATGATCAGCCACGTGAACAGTGCATGCTCAGTCACGTGATCTGGGCCTGCTGAGCTGCGTGATTACTGTCTGCTCATCTGCTTGACAATTGCCAGCTGAGCTGCACGATTCCTGCCTGTCATCTGCTTGACAATTGCCAGCTGTGCTGCATAATTTCTGCCTGTTCAGCTGCTTGATTATTGCCAGCTGAGCAGCATGATTCCTCACACCTGAGTTCCATGATTATTGCCTGCTGACTGTTTGATTCGTGCCTACTCAGCTCTTTGTTTATTGCCTCCAGAGGCACATGATCACTGTATGATAGCAAACATGATCAGCGCATGATCAGTCACATGATCAGCGCCATTAAGTCACGTGATCACTACATGATAGTCATGTGATCAGTCCATGCTCACTCAGGGTATCAGTGCATGATCAGCCACGTGATCAGTGCATGATCTGTCACAAGATTAGTGTATGATCATCCACGTGATCAGTGCACGGGCAGTCATGTGATCAGTGCATGATATAGACGTGAACAGTGCATGATCAGTCTCGTGATCAGTGCATGATAGCCACGTGATCAGTGCATGATCAGTCACCTGATGGGTGTATGATCATTCACGTGACCTGTACATGGTAGCTACATGATCATTGCATGATCAGCCACGTGAGTAGTTCATGATAGCCACGTGATCACTGCATGATCAGTCACGTGATCAGTGCATGATCAGTCATGTGACCAGTACATGGTAGCTGCGTGATCATGGCATGATCAGCCACGTGAGCAGTGCATGATAGCCACGTGATCAGTGCATGATCAGACACGAGATCAGTGCATGATCAGTCACGTGATCAGTGCATGATCAGCCACGTGATCAGTGCATGACCAGGCACGTGATCAGTGTATGTCCAGCCAAGTGATCAGTGCATGATAGCCACGTGATCAGTGCATGATCAGTCACGTGATCAGTGCATGATCAGTTATGTGATCAGTGTATGATCAGCCACGTGATCGGTGCATGATCAGCCACATGATCAGTGCATGATCAATTACGTGATCAGTGCATGATCAGTTACGTGACCAGTACATGGTAGCTACGTGATCATTGCGTGATCAGCCACGTGATCAGTGCATGATAGCCACGTGATCAGTGCATGATAGCCACGTGATCAGTGCATGATCAGTCATGTGATACGTGTGTGATCAGCCACATGATCAGTGCATGACAGCCACGTGATCAGAGCATGAGAGCCACGAGATCAGTGCATGATCAGTCACGTGATACATGTGTGATCAGCCACGTGATCAGTGCATGATGAGCCACGTGATAAGTGCAGGATCAGTTACGTGATCAGTGCATGATCAGTCACGTGACCAGTACATGGTTGCTACGTGATCGTTGCATAATCAGCCACGTGAGCAGAGCATGATAGCCACGTGGTCAGTGCATGATCAGTCACGTGATCAGTACATGATCAGTCACGTGAACAGTGCATGATCATTTACGTGATCTTTGCATGATCAGTCACGTTACAAGTATATGGTTGCTACGTGATCATTCCATGACGAGCCACGTGAGCAGTGCATGATAGCCACGTGATGTGTGCATGAGTTACGTGAGAAGAGTATGATCAGCCACGTGATCAGTGCATGAGTGCCACGTGATCAGTGCATGATATGTCACGTGACAGGTGTGTGATCAGCCACGTGAACAGTGCATGTTCAGCCACGTGATCAGTGCATGATAGCCACGTGATCAGTGCATGATCAGTTACGTGAGCAGTGTATGATCAGCCACGTGATCAGTGCATGGTCAGACACGTGAACAGTGTATGATCAGCCACGTGATCAGTGCATGATATCCAAGTGATCAGTGCATGATCATCACGTGATCAGTGTATGATCAGCCACGTGAACACTGCATGCTCAGTCACGTGATCTGGGCCTGCTGAGCTGCGTGATTACTGTCTGCTCATCTGCTTGACAATTGCCAGCTGAGCTGCACGATTCCTGCCTGTCATCTGCTTGACAATTGCCAGCTGTGCTGCGTAATTCCTGCCTGCTCAGCTGCTTGATTATTGCCAGATGAGCAGCATGATTCCTCACAGCTGAGTTCCATGATTATTGCCTGCTGACTGTTTGATTCGTGCCTACTCAGCTCTTTGTTTATTGCCTCCAGAGGCACATGATCAGTGTATGATAGCAAACATGATCAGCGCATGATCAGTCACATGATCAGCGCCATTAAGTCACGTGATCACTACATGATAGTCATGTGATCAGTCCATGCTCAGTCACGGTATCAGTGCATGATCAGCCACGTGATCAGTGCATGATCTGTCACAAGATTAGTGTATGATCATCCACGTGATCAGTGCACGGGCAGTCATGTGATCAGTGCATGATATAGACGTGAACAGTGCATGACCAGTCTCGTGATCCGTGCATGATAGCCACGTGATCAGTGCATGATCAGTCACCTGATGGGTGTATGATCATTCACGTGACCTGTACATGGTAGCTACATGATCATTGCATGATCAGCCACGTGAGTAGTTCATGATAGCCACGTGATCACTGCATGATCAGTCACGTGATCAGTGCATGATCAGTCATGTGACCAGTACATGGTAGCTGCGTGATCATGGCATGATCAGCCACGTGAGCAGTGCATGATAGCCACGTGATCAGTGCATGATCAGACACGAGATCAGTGCATGATCAGTCACGTGATCAGTGCATGATCAGCCACGTGATCAGTGCATGACCAGGCACGTGATCAGTGTATGTCCAGCCAAGTGATCAGTGCATGATAGCCACGTGATCAGTGCATGATCAGTCACGTGATCAGTGCATGATCAGTTATGTGATCAGTGTATGATCAGCCACGTGATCAGTGCATGATCAGCCACATGATCAGTGCATGATCAATTACGTGCTAAGTGCATGATCAGTTACGTGACCAGTGCATGGTAGCTACGTGATCATTGCCTGATCAGCCACATGATCAGTACATGATAGCCACGTGATCAGTGCATGATAGCCACGTGATCAGTGCATGATCAGTCATGTGATACGTGTGTGATCAGCCACGTGATCAGTGCATGCTATCCACGTGATCAGTGCATGACAGCCACGTGATCAGTGCATGAGAGCCACGGGATCAGTGCATGATCAGTCACGTGATACATGTGTGATCAGCCACGTGATCAGTGCATGATGAGCCACGTGATCAGTGCAGGATCAATTACGTGATCAGTGCATGATCAGTCACGTGACCAGTACATGGTTGCTACGTGATCGTTGCATGATCAGCCACGTGAGCAGAGCATGATAGCCACGTGGTCAGTGCATGAGCAGTCACGTGATCAGTACATGATCAGTCACGTGAACAGTGCATGATCATTTACGTGATCTTTGCATGATCAGTCACGTTACCAGTATATGGTTGCTACGTGATCATTCCATGACGAGCCACGTGAGCAGTGCATCATAGCCACGTGATGTGTGCATGAGTTACGTGAGCAGAGTATGATCAGCCACGTGATCAGTGCATGAGTGCCACGTGATCAGTGCATGATATGTCACGTGACAGGTGTGTGATCAGCCACGTGAACAGTGCATGTTCAGCCACGTGATCAGTGCATGATAGCCACGTGATCAGTGCATGATCAGTTACGTGAGCAGTGTATGATCAGCCACGTGATCAGTGCATGGTCAGACACGTGAACAGTGTATGATCAGCCACATGATCAGTGCATGATATCCAAGTGATCAGTGCATGATCATCACGTGATCAGTGTATGATCAGCCACGTGAACAGTGCATGCTCAGTCACGTGATCTGGGCCTGCTGAGCTGCGTGATTACTGTCTGCTCATCTGCTTGACAATTGCCAGCTGAGCTGCACGATTCCTGCCTGTCATCTGCTTGACAATTGCCAGCTGTGCTGCGTAATTCCTGCCTACTCAGCTGCTTGATTATTGCCAGCTGTGCAGCATGATTCCTCACACCTGAGTTCCATGATTATTGCCTGCTGACTGTTTGATTCGTGCCTACTCAGCTCTTTGTTTATTGCCTCCAGAGGCACATGATCAGTGTATGATAGCAAACATGATCAGCGCATGATCAGTCACATGATCAGCGCCATTAAGTCACGTGATCACTACATGATAGTCATGTGATCAGTCCATGCTCAGTCACGGTATCAGTGCATGATCAGCCACGTGATCAGTGCATGATCTGTCACAAGATTAGTGTATGATCATCCACGTGATCAGTGCACGGGCAGTCATGTGATCAGTGCATGATATAGACGTGAACAGTGCATGACCAGTCTCGTGATCCGTGCATTATAGCCACGTGATCAGTGCATGATCAGTCACCTGATGGGTGTATGATCATTCACGTGACCTGTACCTGGTAGCTAAATGATCATTGCATGATAAGCCACGTGAGTAGTTCATGATAGCCACGTGATCACTGCATGATCAGTCACGTGATCAGTGCATGATCAGTCATGTGACCAGTACATGGTAGCTGCGTGATCATGGCATGATCAGCCACGTGAGCAGTGCATGATAGCCACGTGATCAGTGCATGATCAGACACGAGATCAGTGCATGATCAGTCACGTGCTCAGTGCATGATAGCCACGTGATCAGTGCATGATCAGTCACGTGATCAGTGCATGACCAGGCACGAGATCAGTGTATGTCCAGCCAAGTGATCAGTGCATGATCAGCCACGTGATCAGTGCATGATCAGTCACGTGATCAGTGCATGATCAGTCACGTGATCAGTGCATGACCAGGCACGAGATCAGTGTATGTCCAGCCAAGTGATCAGTGCATGATAGCCACGTGATCAGTGCATGATCAGTCACGTGATCAGTGCATGATCAGTTATGTGATCAGTGTATGATCAGCCACGTGATCAGTGCATGATCAGTCATGTGATACGTGTGTGATCAGCCACATGATCAGTGCATGATATCCACGTGATCAGTGCATGACAGCCACGTTATCAGTGCATGAGAGCCACGGGATCAGTGCATGATCAGTCACGTGATACATGTGTGATCAGCCACGTGATCAGTGCATGATGAGCCACGTGATCAGTGCAGGATCAATTACGTGATCAGTGCATGATCAGTCATGTGACCAGTACATGGTTGCTACGTGATCGTTGCATGATCAGCCACGTGAGCAGAGCATGATAGCCACGTGTTCAGTGCATGATCAGCCACGTGATCAGTGCATGATCTGTCACAAGATTAGTGTATGATCATCCACGTGATCAGTGCACGGGCAGTCATGTGATCAGTGCATGATATAGACGTGAACAGTGCATGATCAGTCTCGTGATCAGTGCATGATAGCCACGTGATCAGTGCATGATCAGTCACCTGATGGGTGTATGATCATTCACGTGACCTGTACATGGTAGCTACGTGATCAGTGCATGATCAGCCACGTGAGTAGTTCATGATAGCCACGTGATCACTGCATGATCAGTCACGTGATCAGTGCATGATCAGTCACGTGACCAGTACATGGTAGCTGCGTGATCATGGCATGATCAGCCACGTGAGCAGTGCATGATAGCCACGTGATCAGTGCATGATCAGACACGAGATCAGTGCATGATCAGTCACGTGATCAGTGCATGATCAGCCACGTGATCAGTGCATGATCAGGCACGTGATCAGTGTATGTCCAGCCACGTGATCAGTGCATGATAGCCACGTGATCAGTGCATGATCAGTCACGTGATCAGTGCATGATCAGTTACGTGATCAGTGCATGATCAGCCACGTGATCAGTGCATGATCAGCCACGTGATCAGTGCATGATCAATTACGTGCTCAGTGCATGATCAGTTACGTGACCAGTACATGGTAGCTACGTGATCATTGCCTGATCAGCCACGTGATCAGTGCATGATAGCCACGTGATCAGTGCATGATAGCCACGTGATCAGTGCATGATCAGTCACGTGATACGTGTGTGATCAGCCACGTGATCAGTGCATGATAGCCACGTGATCAGTGCATGACAGCCACGTGATCAGTGCATGAGAGCCACGGGATCAGTGCATGATCAGTCACGTGATACATGTGTGATCAGCCACGTGATCAGTGCATGATGAGCCACGTGATCAGTGCAGGATCAATTACGTGATCAGTGCATGATCAGTCATGTGACCAGTACATGGTTGCTACGTGATCGTTGCATGATCAGCCACGTGAGCAGAGCATGATAGCCACGTGGTCAGTGCATGAGCAGTCACGTGATCAGTACATGATCAGTCACGTGAACAGTGCATGATCATTTATGTGATCTTTGCATGATCAGTCACGTTACCAGTATATGGTTGCTACGTGATCATTCCATGACGAGCCACGTGAGCAGTGCATGATAGCCACGTGATGTGTGCATGAGTTACGTGAGCAGAGTATGATCAGCCACGTGATCAGTGCATGAGTGCCACGTGCTCAGTGCATGATATGTCACGTGACAGGAGTGTGATCAGCCACGTGAACAGTGCATGTTCAGCCACGTGATCAGTGCATGATAGCCACGTGATCAGTGCATGATCAGTTATGTGAGCAGTGTATGATCAGCCACGTGATCAGTGCATGGTCAGACACGTGAACAGTGCATGATCAGCCACGTGATCAGTGCATGATATCCAAGTGATCAGTACATGATCATCACGTGATCAGTGTATGATCAACCACGTGAACAGTGCATGCTCAGTCACGTGATCTGGGCCTGCTGAGCTGCGTGATTACTGTCTGCTCATCTGCTTGACAATTGCCAGCTGAGCTGCACGATTCCTGCCTGTCATCTGCTTGACAATTGCCAGCTGTGCTGCGTAATTCCTGCCTGCTCAGCTGCTTGATTATTGCCAGCTGAGCAGCATGATTCCTCACACCTGTGTTCCATGATTATTGCCTGCTGACTGTTTGATTCGTGCCTACTCAGCTCTTTGTTTATTGCCTCCAGAGGCACATGATCAGTGTATGATAGCAAACATGATCAGCGCATGATCAGTCACATGATCAGTGCCATTAAGTCACGTGATCACTACATGATAGTCATGTGATCAGTCCATGCTCAGTCACGGTATCAGTGCATGATCAGCCACGTGATCAGTGCATGATCTGTCACAAGATTAGTGTATGATCATCCACGTGATCAGTGCACGGGCAGTCATGTGATCAGTGCATGATATAGACGTGAACAGTGCATGATCAGTCTCGTGATCCGTGCATGATAGCCACGTGATCAGTGCATGATCAGTCACCTGATGGGTGCATGATCATTCACGTGACCTGTACATGGTAGCTACATGATCATTGCATGATCAGCCAAGTGAGTAGTTCATGATAGCCACGTGATCACTGCATGATCAGTCACGTGATCAGTGCATGATCAGTCATGTGACCAGTACATGGTAGCTGCGTGATCATGGCATGATCAGCCACGTGAGCAGTGCATGATAGCCACGTGATCAGTGCATGATCAGTCACCTGATGGGTGTATGATCATTCACGTGATCAGCATGATAGCACGTGATCAGTGCATGATCAGCCACGTGATCAGTGCATGATCAGCCACGTGATCAGTGCATGATCAGTCACGTGATCAGTGCATGATCAGTCATGTGATCAGTACATGGTAGCTGCGTGATCATGCATGATCAGCCACGTGATCAGTGCATGATCAGCCACGTGATCAGTGCATGATCAGACACGTGATCAGTGCATGATCAGTCACGTGATCAGTGCATGATAGCCACGTGATCAGTGCATGATCAGTCACGTGATCAGTGCATGATCAGTCACGTGATCAGTGCATGATCAGCCACGTGATCAGTGCATGATCAGTCACGTGATCAGTGTGTGATCAGTCACATGATCAGTGCATGATCAGCCACGTGATCAGTGCATGATCAGCCACGTGATCAGTGCATGATCAGCCACGTGATCAGTGCATGATCAGTCACGTGATCAGTGCATGATCAGCCACGTGATCAGTGCATGATCAGGCACGTGATCAGTGTATGTCAGCCACGTGATCAGTGCATGATAGCCACGTGATCAGTGCATGATCAGTCACGTGATCAGTGCATGATCAGCCACGTGATCAGTGCATGATCAGCCACGTGATCAGTGCATGTCAGCCACGTGATCAGTGCATGATCAGCCACGTGATCAGTGCATGATCAGTCACGTGATCAGTGCATGATCAGCCACGTGATCAGTGCATGATAGCCACGTGATCAGTGCATGATCAGTCATGTGATACGTGTGTGATCAGCCACATGATCAGTGCATGATATCCACGTGATCAGTGCATGACAGCCACGTGATCAGTGCATGAGAGCCACGTGATCAGTGCATGATCAGTCACGTGATACATGTGTGATCAGCCACGTGATCAGTGCATGATGAGCCACGTGATCAGTGCAGGATCAATTACGTGATCAGTGCATGATCAGTCACGTGACCAGTACATGGTTGCTACGTGATCGTTGCATGATCAGCCAAGTGAGCAGAGCATGATAGCCACGTGATCAGTGCATGATCAGTCACGTGATCAGTACATGATCAGTCACGTGAACAGTGCATGATCATTTACGTGATCTGTGCATTATCAGTCACGTGACCAGTATATGGTTGCTACGTGATCATTCCATGACGAGCCACGTGAGCAGTGCATGATAGCCACGTGATGTGTGCATGAGTTACGTGAGCAGAGTATGATCAGCCACGTGATCAGTGCATGAGTGCCACGTGATCAGTGCATGATATGTCACGTGACAGGTGTGTGATCAGCCACGTGAACAGTGCATGTTCAGCCACGTGATCAGTGCATGATAGCCACGTGATCAGTGCATGATCAGTTACGTGAGCAGTGTATGATCAGCCACGTGATCAGTGCATGGTCAGACACGTGAACAGTGCATGATCAGCCACGTGATCAGTGCATGATATCCAAGTGATCAGTGCATGATCATCACGTGATCAGTGTATGATCAGCCACGTGAACAGTGCATGCTCAGTCACGTGATCTGGGCCTGCTGAGCTGCGTGATTACTGTCTGCTCATCTGCTTGACAATTGCCAGCTGAGCTGCACGATTCCTGCCTGTCATCTGCTTGACAATTGCCAGCTGTGCTGCGTAATTCCTGCCTGCTCAGCTGCTTGATTATTGCCAGCTGAGCAGCATGATTCCTCACACCTGTGTTCCATGATTATTGCCTGCTGACTGTTTGATTCGTGCCTACTCAGCTCTTTGTTTATTGCCTCCAGAGGCACATGATCAGTGTATGATAGCAAACATGATCAGCGCATGATCAGTCACATGATCAGTGCCATTAAGTCACGTGATCACTACATGATAGTCATGTGATCAGTCCATGCTCAGTCACGGTATCAGTGCATGATCAGCCACGTGATCAGTGCATGATCTGTCACAAGATTAGTGTATGATCATCCACGTGATCAGTGCATGGGCAGTCATGTGATCAGTGCATGATATAGACGTGATCAGTGCATGATCAGTCTCGTGATCAGTGCATGATAGCCACGTGATCAGTGCATGATCAGTCACCTGATCAGTGTATGATCATTCACGTGACCTGTACATGGTAGCTACATGATCATTGCATGATCAGCCACGTGAGTAGTGCATGATAGCCACGTGATCAGTGCATGATCAGTCACGTGATCAGTGCATGATCAGTCATGTGACCAGTACATGGTAGCTGCGTGATCATGGCATGATCAGCCACGTGAGCAGTGCATGATAGCCACGTGATCAGTGCATGATCAGTCACGTGATCGGTGTATGATCAGTCACGTGACCAGTGCATGGTAGCTACATGATCATTGCATGATCAGCCACGTGATCAGTGCATGATAGCCACGTGATCAGTGCATGATCAGTCACGTGATCAGTGCATGATCAGTCATGTGACAGTACATGGTAGCTGCGTGATCATGCATGATCAGCCACGTGATCAGTGCATGATAGCCACGTGATCAGTGCATGATCAGCCACGTGATCAGTGCATGATCAGTCACGTGATCAGTGCATGATCAGCCACGTGATCAGTGCATGATCAGGCACGTGATCAGTGCATGTCCAGCCACGTGATCAGTGCATGATAGCCACGTGATCAGTGCATGATCAGTCACGTGATCAGTGCATGATCAGTTACGTGATCAGTGCATGATCAGCCACGTGATCAGTGCATGATCAGCCACGTGATCAGTGCATGATCAATTACGTGATCAGTGCATGATCAGTCACGTGACCAGTACATGGTAGCTACGTGATCATTGCATGATCAGCCACGTGATCAGTGCATGATAGCCACGTGATCAGTGCATGATAGCCACGTGATCAGTGCATGATCAGTCATGTGATACGTTTGTGATCAGCCACATGATCAGTGCATGACAGCCACGTGATCAGTGCATGAGAGCCACGTGATCAGTGCATGATCAGTCACGTGATACATGTGTGATCAGCCACGTGATCAGTGCATGATGAGCCACGTGATCAGTGCATGATCAGTTACGTGATCAGTGCATGATCAGTCACGTGACCAGTACATGGTTGCTACGTGATCGTTGCATAATCAGCCACGTGAGCAGTGCATGATAGCCACGTGATCAGTGCATGATCAGTCACGTGATCAGTGCATGATCAGTCACGTGAACAGTGCATGATCATTTACGTGATCTTTGCATGATCAGTCACGTGACCAGTATATGGTTGCTACGTGATCATTCCATGACGAGCCACGTGAGCAGTGCATGATAGCCACGTGATGTGTGCATGAGTTACGTGAGCAGAGTATGATCAGCCACGTGATCAGTGCATGAGTGCCACGTGATCAGTGCATGATATGTCACGTGACAGGTGTGTGATCAGCCATGTGAACAGTGCATGTTCAGCCACGTGATCAGTGCATGATAGCCACGTGATCAGTGCATGATCAGTTACGTGAGCAGTGTATGATCAGCCACGTGATCAGTGCATGGTCAGACACGTGAACAGTGTATGATCAGCCACGTGATCAGTGCATGATATCCAAGTGATCAGTGCATGATCATCACGTGATCAGTGTATGATCAGCCACGTGAACAGTGCATGCTCAGTCACGTGATCTGGGCCTGCTGAGCTGCGTGATTACTGTCTGCTCATCTGCTTGACAATTGCCAGCTGAGCTGCACGATTCCTGCCTGTCATCTGCTTGACAATTGCCAGCTGTGCTGCGTAATTCCTGCCTGCTCAGCTGCTTGATTATTGCCAGATGAGCAGCATGATTCCTCACAGCTGAGTTCCATGATTATTGCCTGCTGACTGTTTGATTCGTGCCTACTCAGCTCTTTGTTTATTGCCTCCAGAGGCACATGATCAGTGTATGATAGCAAACCTGATCAGCGCATGATCAGTCACATGATCAGCGCCATTGAGTCACGTGATCACTACATGATAGTCATGTGATCAGTCCATGCTCAGTCACGGTATCAGTGCATGATCAGCCACGTGATCAGTGCATGATCTGTCACATGATTAGTGTATGATCATCCACGTGATCAGTGCATGGGCAGTCATGTGATCAGTGCATGATATAGACGTGATCAGTGCATGATCAGTCACGTGATCAGTGCATGATAGCCACGTGATCAGTGCATGATCAGTCACCTGATGGGTGTATGATCATTCACGTGACCTGTACATGGTAGCTACATGATCATTGCATGATCAGCCACGTGAGTAGTGCATGATAGCCACGTGATCAGTGCATGATCAGTCACGTGATCAGTGCATGATCAGTCATGTGACCAGTGCATGATAGCTGCGTGATCAGTGCATGATCAGTCACGTGATCAGTGCATGATAGCCACGTGATCAGTGCATGATCAGACACGTGATCAGTGCATGATCAGCCACGTGATCAGTGCATGATCAGCCACGTGATCAGTGCATGATCAGGCACGTGATCAGTGCATGTCCAGCCACGTGATCAGTGCATGATAGCCACGTGATCAGTGCATGATCAGCCACGTGATCAGTGCATGATCAGCCACGTGATCAGTGCATGATCAGTCACGTGATCAGTGCATGGTAGCTACGTGATCAGTGCATGATCAGCCACGTGATCAGTGCATGATAGCCACGTGATCAGTGCATGATAGCCACGTGATCAGTGCATGATCAGTCATGTGATACATGATCAGCCACGTGATCAGTGCATGCTATCCACGTGATCAGTGCATGACAGCCACGTGATCAGTGCATGAGAGCCACGTGATCAGTGCATGATCAGTCACGTGATACATGTGTGATCAGCCACGTGATCAGTGCATGATGAGCCACGTGATCAGTGCATGATCAATTACGTGATCAGTGCATGATCAGTCACGTGACCAGTACATGGTTGCTACGTGATCGTTGCATGATCAGCCACGTGAGCAGAGCATGATAGCCACGTGATCAGTGCATGATCAGTCACGTGATCAGTACATGATCAGTCACGTGAACAGTGCATGATCATTTACGTGATCAGTGCATGATCAGTCACGTGACCAGTATATGGTTGCTACGTGATCATTCCATGACAGCCACGTGAGCAGTGCATGATAGCCACGTGATGTGTGCATGAGTTACGTGAGCAGAGTATGATCAGCCACGTGATCAGTGCATGAGTGCCACGTGATCAGTGCATGATATGTCACGTGACAGTGTGTGATCAGCCACGTGAACAGTGCATGTTCAGCCACGTGATCAGTGCATGATAGCCACGTGATCAGTGCATGATCAGTTACGTGAGCAGTGTATGATCAGCCACGTGATCAGTGCATGGTCAGACACGTGAACAGTGTATGATCAGCCACGTGATCAGTGCATGATATCCAAGTGATCAGTGCATGATCATCACGTGATCAGTGTATGATCAGCCACGTGAACAGTGCATGCTCAGTCACGTGATCTGGGCCTGCTGAGCTGCGTGATTACTGTCTGCTCATCTGCTTGACAATTGCCAGCTGAGCTGCACGATTCCTGCCTGTCATCTGCTTGACAATTGCCAGCTGTGCTGCGTAATTCCTGCCTGCTCAGCTGCTTGATTATTGCCAGCTGAGCAGCATGATTCCTCACACCTGAGTTCCATGATTATTGCCTGCTGACTGTTTGATTCGTGCCTACTCAGCTCTTTGTTTATTGCCTCCAGAGGCACATGATCAGTGTATGATAGCAAACATGATCAGCGCATGATCAGTCACATGATCAGCGCCATTAAGTCACGTGATCACTACATGATAGTCATGTGATCAGTCCATGCTCAGTCACGGTATCAGTGCATGATCAGCCACGTGATCAGTGCATGATCTGTCACATGATTAGTGTATGATCATCCACGTGATCAGTGCATGGGCAGTCATGTGATCAGTGCATGATATAGACGTGATCAGTGCATGATCAGTCTCGTGATCAGTGCATGATAGCCACGTGATCAGTGCATGATCAGTCACCTGATGGGTGTATGATCATTCACGTGACCTGTACATGGTAGCTAAATGATCATTGCATGATAAGACACGTGAGTAGTGCATGATAGACACGTGATCACTGCATGATCAGTCACGTGATCAGTGCATGATCAGTCATGTGACCAGTACATGGTAGCTGCGTGATCATGCATGATCAGCCACGTGAGCAGTGCATGATAGCCACGTGATCAGTGCATGATCAGTCACGTGATCAGTGCATGATCAGTCACGTGATCAGTGCATGATCAGCCACGTGATCAGTGCATGATCAGTCACGTGATCAGTGCATGATCAGCCACGTGATCAGTGCATGATCAGCCACGTGATCAGTGCATGATCAGCCACGTGATCAGTGCATGATCAGTCACGTGATCAGTGCATGATCAGCCACGTGATCAGTGCATGATCAGCCACGTGATCAGTGCATGATCAGCCACGTGATCAGTGCATGATCAGCCACGTGATCAGTGCATGATCAGTCACGTGATCAGTGCATGATCAGTTACGTGATCAGTGCATGATCAGCCACGTGATCAGTGCATGATCAGTCACGTGATCAGTGCATGATCAGCCACGTGATCAGTGCATGATAGCCACGTGATCAGTGCATGATCAGCCACGTGATCAGTGCATGATCAGCCACGTGATCAGTGCATGATCAGTCACGTGATCAGTGCATGATCAGCCACGTGATCAGTGCATGATCAGCCACGTGATCAGTGCATGATCAGCCACGTGATCAGTGCATGATCAGTCACGTGATCAGTGCATGATAGCACGTGATCAGTGCATGATCAGTCACGTGATCAGTGCATGATAGCCACGTGATCAGTGCATGATCAGCCACGTGATCAGTGCATGATCAGTCACGTGATCAGTGCATGATCATCCACGTGATCAGTGCATGATCAGTCATGTGATCAGTGCATGATATAGACGTGATCAGTGCATGATCAGTCTTGATCAGTGCATGATAGCCACGTGATCAGTGCATGATCAGTCACCTGATGGGTGTATGATCATTCACGTGACCAGTACATGGTAGCTACATGATCATTGCATGATCAGCCACGTGATAGTGCATGATAGCCACGTGATCAGTGCATGATCAGTCACGTGATCAGTGCATGATCAGTCACGTGATCAGTACATGGTAGCTGCGTGATCATGCATGATCAGCCACGTGATCAGTGCATGATAGCCACGTGATCAGTGCATGATCAGCCACGTGATCAGTGCATGATCAGTCACGTGATCAGTGCATGATCAGCCACGTGATCAGTGCATGATCAGGCACGTGATCAGTGCATGATCAGCCACGTGATCAGTGCATGATAGCCACGTGATCAGTGCATGATCAGTCACGTGATCAGTGCATGATCAGTTACGTGATCAGTGCATGATCAGCCACGTGATCAGTGCATGATCAGGCACGTGATCAGTGCATGATCAATTACGTGATCAGTGCATGATCAGTCACGTGACCAGTGCATGGTAGCTACGTGATCAGTGCATGATCAGCCACGTGATCAGTGCATGATAGCCACGTGATCAGTGCATGATAGCCACGTGATCAGTGCATGATCAGTCATGTGATACGTGTGTGATCAGCCACGTGATCAGTGCATGATATCCACGTGATCAGTGCATGACAGCCACGTGATCAGTGCATGATAGCCACGTGATCAGTGCATGATCAGTCACGTGATACATGTGTGATCAGCCACGTGATCAGTGCATGATGAGCCACGTGATCAGTGCATGATCAATTACGTGATCAGTGCATGATCAGTCACGTGACCAGTACATGGTTGCTACGTGATCGTTGCATGATCAGCCACGTGAGCAGTGCATGATAGCCACGTGATCAGTGCATGATCAGTCACGTGATCAGTGCATGATCAGTCACGTGAACAGTGCATGATCATTTACGTGATCAGTGCATGATCAGTCACGTGACCAGTATATGGTTGCTACGTGATCATTCCATGACGAGCCACGTGAGCAGTGCATGATAGCCACGTGATGTGTGCATGAGTTACGTGAGCAGAGTATGATCAGCCACGTGATCAGTGCATGAGTGCCACGTGCTCAGTGCATGATATGTCACGTGACAGGTGTGTGATCAGCCACGTGAACAGTGCATGTTCAGCCACGTGATCAGTGCATGATAGCCACGTGATCAGTGCATGATCAGTTATGTGAGCAGTGTATGATCAGCCACGTGATCAGTGCATGGTCAGACACGTGAACAGTGCATGATCAGCCACGTGATCAGTGCATGATATCCAAGTGATCAGTACATGATCATCACGTGATCAGTGTATGATCAGCCACGTGAACAGTGCATGCTCAGTCACGTGATCTGGGCCTGCTGAGCTGCGTGATTACTGTCTGCTCATCTGCTTGACAATTGCCAGCTGAGCTGCACGATTCCTGCCTGTCATCTGCTTGACAATTGCCAGCTGTGCTGCGTAATTCCTGCCTGCTCAGCTGCTTGATTATTGCCAGCTGAGCAGCATGATTCCTCACACCTGAGTTCCATGATTATTGCCTGCTGACTGTTTGATTCGTGCCTACTCAGCTCTTTGTTTATTGCCTCCAGAGGCACATGATCAGTGTATGATAGCAAACATGATCAGCGCATGATCAGTCACATGATCAGTGCCATTAAGTCACGTGATCACTACATGATAGTCATGTGATCAGTCCATGCTCAGTCACGGTATCAGTGCATGATCAGCCACGTGATCAGTGCATGATCTGTCACATGATTAGTGTATGATCATCCACGTGATCAGTGCATGGGCAGTCATGTGATCAGTGCATGATATAGACGTGATCAGTGCATGATCAGTCTCGTGATCAGTGCATGATAGCCACGTGATCAGTGCATGATCAGTCACCTGATGGGTGTATGATCATTCACGTGACCTGTACATGGTAGCTACATGATCATTGCATGATCAGCCACGTGAGTAGTGCATGATAGCCACGTGATCAGTGCATGATCAGTCACGTGATCAGTGCATGATCAGTCATGTGACCAGTACATGGTAGCTGCGTGATCATGCATGATCAGCCACGTGAGCAGTGCATGATAGCCACGTGATCAGTGCATGATCAGTCACGTGATCAGTGCATGATCAGTCACGTGATCAGTGCATGATCAGCCACGTGATCAGTGCATGATCAGCCACGTGATCAGTGCATGATAGCCACGTGATCAGTGCATGATCAGTCACGTGATCAGTGCATGATCAGTCACGTGATCAGTGCATGATAGCACGTGATCAGTGCATGATCAGCCACGTGATCAGTGCATGATAGCCACGTGATCAGTGCATGATCAGTCACGTGATCAGTGCATGATAGTCACGTGATCAGTGCATGATCAGCCACGTGATCAGTGCATGATCAGCCACGTGATCAGTGCATGATCAGCCACGTGATCAGTGCATGATCAGTCACGTGATCAGTGCATGATCAGCCACGTGATCAGTGCATGATCAGCCACGTGATCAGTGCATGATCAGCCACGTGATCAGTGCATGATCAGTTACGTGATCAGTGCATGATCAGCCACGTGATCAGTGCATGATAGCCACGTGATCAGTGCATGATCAGCCACGTGATCAGTGCATGATCAGTCACGTGATCAGTGCATGGTCAGCTACGTGATCAGTGCATGATCAGCCACGTGATCAGTGCATGATAGCCACGTGATCAGTGCATGATCAGCCACGTGATCAGTGCATGATCATCACGTGATCAGTGCATGACAGCCACGTGATCAGTGCATGAGAGCCACGTGATCAGTGCATGATCAGTCACGTGATACATGTGTGATCAGCCACGTGATCAGTGCATGATCAGCCACGTGATCAGTGCATGATCAGCCACGTGATCAGTGCATGATCAGTCACGTGACCAGTATATGGTTGCTACGTGATCGTGCATGATCAGCCACGTGAGCAGTGCATGATAGCCACGTGATCAGTGCATGATCAGTCACGTGATCAGTACATGATCAGTCACGTGAACAGTGCATGATCATTTACGTGATCTTTGCATGATCAGTCACGTTACAGTATATGGTTGCTACGTGAACATTCCATGACGAGCCACGTGAGCAGTGCATGATAGCCACGTGATGTGTGCATGAGTTACGTGAGCAGAGTATGATCAGCCACGTGATCAGTGCATGAGTGCCACGTGATCAGTGCATGATATGTCACGTGACAGTGTGTGATCAGCCACGTGAACAGTGCATGTTCAGCCACGTGATCAGTGCATGATAGCCACGTGATCAGTGCATGATCAGTTACGTGAGCAGTGTATGATCAGCCACGTGATCAGTGCATGGTCAGACACGTGAACAGTGTATGATCAGCCACGTGATCAGTGCATGATATCCAAGTGATCAGTGCATGATCATCACGTGATCAGTGTATGATCAGCCACGTGAACAGTGCATGCTCAGTCACGTGATCTGGGCCTGCTGAGCTGCGTGATTACTGTCTGCTCATCTGCTTGACAATTGCCAGCTGAGCTGCACGATTCCTGCCTGTCATCTGCTTGACAATTGCCAGCTGTGCTGCGTAATTCCTGCCTGCTCAGCTGCTTGATTATTGCCAGCTGAGCAGCATGATTCCTCACACCTGAGTTCCATGATTATTGCCTGCTGACTGTTTGATTCGTGCCTACTCAGCTCTTTGTTTATTGCCTCCAGAGGCACATGATCAGTGTATGATAGCAAACATGATCAGCGCATGATCAGTCACATGATCAGCGCCATTAAGTCACGTGATCACTACATGATAGTCATGTGATCAGTCCATGCTCAGTCACGGTATCAGTGCATGATCAGCCACGTGATCAGTGCATGATCTGTCACAAGATTAGTGTATGATCATCCACGTGATCAGTGCATGGGCAGTCATGTGATCAGTGCATGATATAGACGTGATCAGTGCATGATCAGTCTCGTGATCAGTGCATGATAGCCACGTGATCAGTGCATGATCAGTCACCTGATGGGTGTATGATCATTCACGTGACCTGTACATGGTAGCTACATGATCATTGCATGATCAGCCACGTGAGTAGTTCATGATAGCCACGTGATCACTGCATGATCAGTCACGTGATCAGTGCATGATCAGTCATGTGACCAGTACATGGTAGCTGCGTGATCATGGCATGATCAGCCACGTGAGCAGTGCATGATAGCCACGTGATCAGTGCATGATCAGACACGTGATCAGTGCATGATCAGTCACGTGATCAGTGCATGATCAGCCACGTGATCAGTGCATGATCAGGCACGTGATCAGTGTATGATCAGCCACGTGATCAGTGCATGATAGCCACGTGATCAGTGCATGATCAGTCACGTGATCAGTGCATGATCAGTTACGTGATCAGTGTATGATCAGCCACGTGATCAGTGCATGATCAGCCACATGATCAGTGCATGATCAATTACGTGATCAGTGCATGATCAGTCACGTGACCAGTACATGGTAGCTACGTGATCATTGCATGATCAGCCACGTGATCAGTGCATGATAGCCACGTGATCAGTGCATGATAGCCACGTGATCAGTGCATGATCAGTCATGTGATCGTGTGTGATCAGCCACGTGATCAGTGCATGACAGCCACGTGATCAGTGCATGAGAGCCACGTGATCAGTGCATGATCAGTCACGTGATACATGTGTGATCAGCCACGTGATCAGTGCATGATGAGCCACGTGATCAGTGCATGATCAGTTACGTGATCAGTGCATGATCAGTCACGTGACCAGTACATGGTTGCTACGTGATCGTTGCATGATCAGCCACGTGAGCAGAGCATGATAGCCACGTGATCAGTGCATGATCAGTCACGTGATCAGTGCATGATCAGTCACGTGAACAGTGCATGATCATTTACGTGATCAGTGCATGATCAGTCACGTTACAAGTATATGGTTGCTACGTGATCATTCCATGACAGCCACGTGAGCAGTGCATGATAGCCACGTGATGTGTGCATGAGTTACGTGAGCAGAGTATGATCAGCCACGTGATCAGTGCATGAGTGCCACGTGATCAGTGCATGATATGTCACGTGACAGGTGTGTGATCAGCCACGTGAACAGTGCATGTTCAGCCACGTGATCAGTGCATGATAGCCACGTGATCAGTGCATGATCAGTTACGTGAGCAGTGTATGATCAGCCACGTGATCAGTGCATGGTCAGACACGTGAACAGTGTATGATCAGCCACGTGATCAGTGCATGATATCCAAGTGATCAGTGCATGATCATCACGTGATCAGTGTATGATCAGCCACGTGAACAGTGCATGCTCAGTCACATGATCTGGGCCTGCTGAGCTGCGTGATTACTGTCTGCTCATCTGCTTGACAATTGCCAGCTGAGCTGCACGATTCCTGCCTGTCATCTGCTTGACAATTGCCAGCTGTGCTGCGTAATTCCTGCCTGCTCAGCTGCTTGATTATTGCCAGATGAGCAGCATGATTCCTCACAGCTGAGTTCCATGATTATTGCCTGCTGACTGTTTGATTCGTGCCTACTCAGCTCTTTGTTTATTGCCTCCAGAGGCACATGATCAGTGTATGATAGCAAACATGATCAGCGCATGATCAGTCACATGATCAGCGCCATTAAGTCACGTGATCACTACATGATAGTCATGTGATCAGTCCATGCTCAGTCACGGTATCAGTGCATGATCAGCCACGTGATCAGTGCATGATCTGTCACAAGATTAGTGTATGATCATCCACGTGATCAGTGCATGGGCAGTCATGTGATCAGTGCATGATATAGACGTGAACAGTGCATGACCAGTCTCGTGATCCGTGCATGATAGCCACGTGATCAGTGCATGATCAGTCACCTGATGGGTGTATGATCATTCACGTGACCTGTACATGGTAGCTACATGATCATTGCATGATCAGCCACGTGAGTAGTTCATGATAGCCACGTGATCACTGCATGATCAGTCACGTGATCAGTGCATGATCAGTCATGTGACCAGTACATGGTAGCTGCGTGATCATGGCATGATCAGCCACGTGAGCAGTGCATGATAGCCACGTGATCAGTGCATGATCAGACACGTGATCAGTGCATGATCAGTCACGTGATCAGTGCATGATCAGCCACGTGATCAGTGCATGACCAGGCACGTGATCAGTGTATGTCCAGCCGTGATCAGTGCATGATAGCCACGTGATCAGTGCATGATCAGTCACGTGATCAGTGCATGATCAGTTATGTGATCAGTGTATGATCAGCCACGTGATCAGTGCATGATCAGCCACATGATCAGTGCATGATCAATTACGTGATCAGTGCATGATCAGTCACGTGACCAGTGCATGGTAGCTACGTGATCAGTGCATGATCAGCCACGTGATCAGTGCATGATAGCCACGTGATCAGTGCATGATAGCCACGTGATCAGTGCATGATCAGTCATGTGATACGTGTGTGATCAGCCACGTGATCAGTGCATGCTATCCACGTGATCAGTGCATGACAGCCACGTGATCAGTGCATGAGAGCCAGGTGATCAGTGCATGATCAGTCACGTGATACATGTGTTATCAGCCACGTGATCAGTGCATGATGAGCCACGTGATCAGTGCAGGATCAATTACGTGATCAGTGCATGATCAGTCACGTGACCAGTACATGGTTGCTAGGTGATCGTTGCATGATCAGCCACGTGAGCAGAGCATGATAGCCACGTGGTCAGTGCATGATCAGTCACGTGATCCGTGCATGATCAGTCACGTGAACAGTGCATGATCATTTACGTGATCTTTGCATGATCAGTCACGTGACCAGTATATGGTTGCTACGTGATCATTCCATGACGAGCCACGTGAGCAGTGCATGATAGCCACGTGATGTGTGCATGAGTTACGTGAGCAGAGTATGATCAGCCACGTGATCAGTGCATGAGTGCCACGTGATCAGTGCATGATATGTCACGTGACAGGTGTGTGATCAGCCACGTGAACAGTGCATGTTCAGCCACGTGATCAGTGCATGATAGCCACGTGATCAGTGCATGATCAGTTACGTGAGCAGTGTATGATCAGCCACGTGATCAGTGCATGGTCAGACACGTGAACAGTGTATGATCAGCCACGTGATCAGTGCATGATATCCAAGTGATCAGTGCATGATCATCACGTGATCAGTGTATGATCAGCCACGTGAACAGTGCATGCTCAGTCACGTGATCTGGGCCTGCTGAGCTGCGTGATTACTGTCTGCTCATCTGCTTGACAATTGCCAGCTGAGCTGCACGATTCCTGCCTGTCATCTGCTTGACAATTGCCAGCTGTGCTGCGTAATTCCTGCCTGCTCAGCTGCTTGATTATTGCCAGCTGAGCAGCATGATTCCTCACACCTGAGTTCCATGATTATTGCCTGCTGACTGTTTGAATCGTGCCTACTCAGCTCTTTGTTTATTGCCTCCAGAGGCACATGATCAGTGTATGATAGCAAACATGATCAGCGCATGATCAGTCACATGATCAGCGCCATTAAGTCACGTGATCACTACATGATAGTCATGTGATCAGTCCATGCTCAGTCACGGTATCAGTGCATGATCAGCCACGTGATCAGTGCATGATCTGTCACAAGATTAGTGTATGATCATCCACGTGATCAGTGCATGGGCAGTCATGTGATCAGTGCATGATATAGACGTGATCAGTGCATGATCAATCTCGTGATCCGTGCATGATAGCCACGTGATCAGTGCATGATCAGTCACCTGATGGGTGTATGATCATTCACGTGACCTGTACATGGTAGCTAAATGATCATTGCATGATCAGCCACGTGAGTAGTGCATGATAGCCACGTGATCAGTGCATGATCAGTCACGTGATCAGTGCATGATCAGTCATGTGACCAGTACATGGTAGCTGCGTGATCATGGCATGATCAGCCACGTGAGCAGTGCATGATAGCCACGTGATCAGTGCATGATCAGACACGTGATCAGTGCATGATCAGTCACGTGATCAGTGCATGATCAGCCACGTGATCAGTGCATGATCAGTCACGTGATCAGTGCATGATCAGGCACGTGATCAGTGCATGTCCAGCCACGTGATCAGTGCATGATCAGCCACGTGATCAGTGCATGATCAGCCACGTGATCAGTGCATGATCAGCCACGTGATCAGTGCATGATCAGCCCGTGATCAGTGCATGTCAGCCAAGTGATCAGTGCATGATAGCCACGTGATCAGTGCATGATCAGTCACGTGATCAGTGCATGATCAGTTACGTGATCAGTGCATGATCAGCCACGTGATCAGTGCATGATCAGTCATGTGATAGTGTGATCAGCCACGTGATCAGTGCATGATATCCACGTGATCAGTGCATGATCAGCCACGTGATCAGTGCATGAGAGCCACGTGATCAGTGCATGATCAGTCACGTGATCATGTGTGATCAGCCACGTGATCAGTGCATGATGAGCCACGTGATCAGTGCATGATCAATTACGTGATCAGTGCATGATCAGTCACGTGATCAGTACATGGTTGCTACGTGATCAGTGCATGATCAGCCACGTGATCAGTGCATGATAGCCACGTGATCAGTGCATGATCAGCCACGTGATCAGTGCATGATCAGTCACGTGATCAGTGCATGATCAGCCACGTGATCAGTGCATGATCAGTCACGTGATCAGTGTGATATCACGTGATCAGTGCATGATCAGTGATCAGTGCATGATCAGCCACGTGATCAGTGCATGATCAGTCACGTGATCAGTGCATGATCAGTCACGTGATCAGTGCATGATCAGTCACGTGATCAGTGCATGATCAGCCACGTGATCAGTGCATGATAGCCACGTGATCAGTGCATGATCAGTCACGTGATCAGTGCATGAGAGCCACGTGATCAGTGCATGATCAGTCACGTGATACATGTGTGATCAGCCACGTGATCAGTGCATGATGAGCCACGTGATCAGTGCAGGATCAATTACGTGATCAGTGCATGATCAGTCACGTGACCAGTACATGGTTGCTACGTGATCGTTGCATGATCAGCCACGTGAGCAGAGCATGATAGCCACGTGATCAGTGCATGATCAGTCACGTGATCAGTACATGATCAGTCACGTGAACAGTGCATGATCATTTACGTGATCTTTGCATGATCAGTCACGTGACCAGTATATGGTTGCTACGTGATCATTCCATGACGAGCCACGTGAGCAGTGCATGATAGCCACGTGATGTGTGCATGAGTTACGTGAGCAGAGTATGATCAGCCACGTGATCAGTGCATGAGTGCCACGTGATCAGTGCATGATATGTCACGTGACAGGTGTGTGATCAGCCACGTGAATGCATGTTCAGCCACGTGATCAGTGCATGATAGCCACGTGATCAGTGCATGATCAGTCACGTGAGCAGTGTATGATCAGCCACGTGATCAGTGCATGGTCAGACACGTGAACAGTGCATGATCAGCCACGTGATCAGTGCATGATATCCAAGTGATCAGTGCATGATCATCACGTGATCAGTGTATGATCAGCCACGTGAACAGTGCATGCTCAGTCACGTGATCTGGGCCTGCTGAGCTGCGTGATTACTGTCTGCTCATCTGCTTGACAATTGCCAGCTGAGCTGCACGATTCCTGCCTGTCATCTGCTTGACAATTGCCAGCTGTGCTGCGTATTCCTGCCTGCTCAGCTGCTTGATTATTGCCAGCTGAGCAGCATGATTCCTCACACCTGAGTTCCATGATTATTGCCTGCTGACTGTTTGATTCGTGCCTACTCAGCTCTTTGTTTATTGCCTCCAGAGGCACATGATCAGTGTATGATAGCAAACATGATCAGCGCATGATCAGTCACATGATCAGTGCCATTAAGTCACGTGATCACTACATGATAGTCATGTGATCAGTCCATGCTCAGTCACGGTATCAGTGCATGATCAGCCACGTGATCAGTGCATGATCTGTCACAAGATTAGTGTATGATCATCCACGTGATCAGTGCATGGGCAGTCATGTGATCAGTGCATGATATAGACGTGATCAGTGCATGATCAGTCTCGTGATCAGTGCATGATAGCCACGTGATCAGTGCATGATCAGTCACCTGATGGGTGTATGATCATTCACGTGACCTGTACATGGTAGCTACATGATCATTGCATGATCAGCCACGTGAGTAGTGCATGATAGCCACGTGATCACTGCATGATCAGTCACGTGATCAGTGCATGATCAGTCATGTGACCAGTACATGGTAGCTGCGTGATCATGGCATGATCAGCCACGTGAGCAGTGCATGATAGCCACGTGATCAGTGCATGATCAGTCACGTGATCAGTGCATGATCAGTCACGTGATCAGTGCATGATAGCTACGTGATCAGTGCATGATCAGCCACGTGATCAGTGCATGATAGCCACGTGATCAGTGCATGATCAGTCACGTGATCAGTGCATGATCAGTCACGTGACCAGTACATGGTAGCTACGTGATCATGCATGATCAGCCACGTGATCAGTGCATGATAGCCACGTGATCAGTGCATGATCAGACACGTGATCAGTGCATGATCAGTCACGTGATCAGTGCATGATCAGCCACGTGATCAGTGCATGATCAGCCACGTGATCAGTGTATGATCAGCCACGTGATCAGTGCATGATAGCCACGTGATCAGTGCATGATCAGTCACGTGATCAGTGCATGATCAGTTACGTGATCAGTGCATGATCAGCCACGTGATCAGTGCATGATCAGCCACGTGATCAGTGCATGATCAGTTACGTGATCAGTGCATGATCAGTCACGTGACCAGTGCATGTAGCTACGTGATCAGTGCATGATCAGCCACGTGATCAGTGCATGATAGCCACGTGATCAGTGCATGATAGCCACGTGATCAGTGCATGATCAGTCATGTGATAGTGTGTGATCAGCCACGTGATCAGTGCATGACAGCCACGTGATCAGTGCATGAGAGCCACGGGATCAGTGCATGATCAGTCACGTGATACATGTGTGATCAGCCACGTGATCAGTGCATGATGAGCCACGTGATCAGTGCAGGATCAGTTACGTGATCAGTGCATGATCAGTCACGTGACCAGTACATGGTTGCTACGTGATCGTTGCATGATCAGCCACGTGAGCAGAGCATGATAGCCACGGTCAGTGCATGATCAGTCACGTGATCAGTACATGATCAGTCACGTGAACAGTGCATGATCATTTACGTGATCTTTGCATGATCAGTCACTACCAGTATATGGTTGCTACGTGATCATTCCATGACGAGCCACGTGAGCAGTGCATGATAGCCACGTGATGTGTGCATGAGTTACGTGAGCAGAGTATGATCAGCCACGTGATCAGTGCATGAGTGCCACGTGATCAGTGCATGATATGTCACGTGACAGGTGTGTGATCAGCCACGTGAACAGTGCATGTTCAGCCACGTGATCAGTGCATGATAGCCACGTGATCAGTGCATGATCAGTTACGTGAGCAGTGTATGATCAGCCACGTGATCAGTGCATGGTCAGACACGTGAACAGTGTATGATCAGCCACGTGATCAGTGCATGATATCCAAGTGATCAGTGCATGATCATCACGTGATCAGTGTATGATCAGCCACGTGAACAGTGCATGCTCAGTCACGTGATCTGGGCCTGCTGAGCTGCGTGATTACTGTCTGCTCATCTGCTTGACAATTGCCAGCTGAGCTGCACGATTCCTGCCTGTCATCTGCTTGACAATTGCCAGCTGTGCTGCCTGCTCAGCTGCTTGATTATTGCCAGCTGAGCAGCATGATTCCTCACACCTGAGTTCCATGATTATTGCCTGCTGACTGTTTGATTCGTGCCTACTCAGCTCTTTGTTTATTGCCTCCAGAGGCACATGATCAGTGTATGATAGCAAACATGATCAGCGCATGATCAGTCACATGATCAGCGCCATTAAGTCACGTGATCACTACATGATAGTCATGTGATCAGTCCATGCTCAGTCACGGTATCAGTGCATGATCAGCCACGTGATCAGTGCATGATCTGTCACAAGATTAGTGTATGATCATCCACGTGATCAGTGCACGGGCAGTCATGTGATCAGTGCATGATATAGACGTGAACAGTGCATGATCAGTCTCGTGATCAGTGCATGATAGCCACGTGATCAGTGCATGATCAGTCACCTGATGGGTGTATGATCATTCACGTGACCTGTACATGGTAGCATGATCATTGCATGATCAGCCACGTGAGTAGTTCATGATAGCCACGTGATCACTGCATGATCAGTCACGTGATCAGTGCATGATCAGTCATGTGACCAGTACATGGTAGCTGCGTGATCATGGCATGATCAGCCACGTGAGCAGTGCATGATAGCCACGTGATCAGTGCATGATCAGACACGAGATCAGTGCATGATCAGTCACGATCAGTGCATGATCAGCCACGTGATCAGTGCATGACCAGGCACGTGATCAGTGTATGTCCAGCCAAGTGATCAGTGCATGATAGCCACGTGATCAGTGCATGATCAGTCACGTGATCAGTGCATGATCAGTTATGTGATCAGTGTATGATCAGCCACGTGATCAGTGCATGATCAGCCACATGATCAGTGCATGATCAATTACGTGCTCAGTGCATGATCACACGTGACCAGTGCATGGTAGCTACGTGATCATTGCCTGATCAGCCACGTGATCAGTGCATGATAGCCACGTGATCAGTGCATGATAGCCACGTGATCAGTGCATGATCAGTCATGTGATACGTGTGTGATCAGCCACGTGATCAGTGCATGATATCCACGTGATCAGTGCATGACAGCCACGTGATCAGTGCATGAGAGCCACGGGATCAGTGCATGATCAGTCACGTGATACATGTGTGATCAGCCACGTGATCAGTGCATGATGAGCCACGTGATCAGTGCAGGATCAATTACGTGATCAGTGCATGATCAGTCACGTGACCAGTTCATGGTTGCTACGTGATCGTTGCATGATCAGCCACGTGAGCAGAGCATGATAGCCACGTGGTCAGTGCATGATCAGTCACGTGATCAGTACATGATCAGTCACGTGAACAGTGCATGATCATTTACGTGATCTTTGCATGATCAGTCACGTTACCAGTATATGGTTGCTACGTGATCATTCCATGACGAGCCACGTGAGCAGTGCATGATAGCCACGTGATGTGTGCATGAGTTACGTGAGCAGAGTATGATCAGCCACGTGATCAGTGCATGAGTGCCACGTGATCAGTGCATGATATGTCACGTGACAGGTGTGTGATCAGCCACGTGAACAGTGCATGTTCAGCCACGTGATCAGTGCATGATAGCCACGTGATCAGTGCATGATCAGTTACGTGAGCAGTGTATGATCAGCCACGTGATCAGTGCATGGTCAGACACGTGAACAGTGTATGATCAGCCACGTGATCAGTGCATGATATCCAAGTGATCAGTGCATGATCATCACGTGATCAGTGTATGATCAGCCACGTGAACAGTGCATGCTCAGTCACGTGATCTGGGCCTGCTGAGCTGCGTGATTACTGTCTGCTCATCTGCTTGACAATTGCCAGCTGAGCTGCACGATTCCTGCCTGTCATCTGCTTGACAATTGCCAGCTGTGCTGCGTAATTCCTGCCTGCTCAGCTGCTTGATTATTGCCAGCTGAGCAGCATGATTCCTCACACCTGAGTTCCATGATTATTGCCTGCTGACTGTTTGATTCGTGCCTACTCAGCTCTTTGTTTATTGCCTCCAGAGGCACATGATCAGTGTATGATAGCAAACATGATCAGTGCATGATCAGTCACATGATCAGCGCCATTAAGTCACGTGATCACTACATGATAGTCATGTGATCAGTCCATGCTCAGTCATATCAGTGCATGATCAGCCACGTGATCAGTGCATGATCTGTCACAAGATTAGTGTATGATCATCCACGTGATCAGTGCACGGGCAGTCATGTGATCAGTGCATGATATAGACGTGAACAGTGCATGATCAGTCTCGTGATCAGTGCATGATAGCCACGTGATCAGTGCATGATCAGTCACCTGATGGGTGTATGATCATTCACGTGACCTGTACATGGTAGCTACATGATCATTGCATGATCAGCCACGTGAGTAGTTCATGATAGCCACGTGATCACTGCATGATCAGTCACGTGATCAGTGCATGATCAGTCATGTGACCAGTACATGGTAGCTGCGTGATCATGGCATGATCAGCCACGTGAGCAGTGCATGATAGCCACGTGATCAGTGCATGATCAGACACGTGATCAGTGCATGATCAGTCACGTGATCAGTGCATGATCAGCCACGTGATCAGTGCATGATCAGCCACGTGATCAGTGCATGATCAGGCACGTGATCAGTGTATGTCAGCCACGTGATCAGTGCATGATAGCCACGTGATCAGTGCATGATCAGTCACGTGATCAGTGCATGATCAGCCACGTGATCAGTGCATGATCAGCCACGTGATCAGTGCATGTCAGCCACGTGATCAGTGCATGATAGCCACGTGATCAGTGCATGATCAGTCACGTGATCAGTGCATGATCAGTCACGTGATCAGTGCATGATCAGCCACGTGATCAGTGCATGACCAGTCATGTGATACGTGTGTGATCAGCCACGTGATCAGTGCATGATATCCACGTGATCAGTGCATGAACAGCCACGTGATCAGTGCATGAGAGCCACGGGATCAGTGCATGATCAGTCACGTGATACATGATCAGCCACGTGATCAGTGCATGATGAGCCACGTGATCAGTGCAGGATCAATACGTGATCAGTGCATGATCAGTCACGTGACCAGTACATAGTTGCTACGTGATCGTTTCATGATCAGCCACGTGAGCAGAGCATGATAGCCACGTGGTCAGTGCATGATCAGCCACGTGATCAGTGCATGATCAGCCACGTGATTAGTGCATGATCATCCACGTGATCAGTGCATGATCAGTCATGTGATCAGTGCATGATATAGACGTGATCAGTGCATGATCAGTCACGTGATCAGTGCATGATAGCCACGTGATCAGTGCATGATCAGTCACGTGATCAGTGCATGATCAGTTCACGTGACCAGTGCATGGTAGCTACATGATCATTGCATGATCAGCCACGTGATAGTGCATGATAGCCACGTGATCAGTGCATGATCAGTCACGTGATCAGTGCATGATCAGTCATGTGACCAGTACATGATAGCTGCGTGATCATGCATGATCAGCCACGTGATCAGTGCATGATAGCCACGTGATCAGTGCATGATCAGCCACGTGATCAGTGCATGATCAGTCACGTGATCAGTGCATGATCAGCCACGTGATCAGTGCATGATCAGGCACGTGATCAGTGCATGTCAGCCAAGTGATCAGTGCATGATAGCCACGTGATCAGTGCATGATCAGTCACGTGATCAGTGCATGATCAGTTACGTGATCAGTGTATGATCAGCCACGTGATCAGTGCATGATCAGCCACATGATCAGTGCATGATCAATTACGTGATCAGTGCATGATCAGTCACGTGACCAGTGCATGGTACATGTGCATGATCAGCCACGTGATCAGTGCATGATAGCCACGTGATCAGTGCATGATAGCCACGTGATCAGTGCATGATCAGTCATGTGATACGTGTGTGATCAGCCACATGATCAGTGCATGATATCCACGTGATCAGTGCATGACAGCCACGTGATCAGTGCATGATAGCCACGGATCAGTGCATGATCAGTCACGTGATACATGTGTGATCAGCCACGTGATCAGTGCATGATGAGCCACGTGATCAGTGCAGGATACGTGATCAGTGCATGATCAGTCACGTGACCAGTACATGGTTGCTACGTGATCGTTGCATGATCAGCCACGTGAGCAGAGCATGATAGCCACGTGATCAGTGCATGATCAGTCACGTGATCAGTACATGATCAGTCACGTGAACAGTGCATGATCATTTACGTGATCTTTGCATGATCAGTCACGTGACCAGTATATGGTTGCTACGTGATCATTCCATGACGAGCCACGTGAGCAGTGCATGATAGCCACGTGATGTGTGCATGAGTTACGTGAGCAGAGTATGATCAGCCACGTGATCAGTGCATGAGTGCCACGTGATCAGTGCATGATATGTCACGTGACAGGTGTGTGATCAGCCACGTGAACAGTGCATGTTCAGCCACGTGATCAGTGCATGATAGCCACGTGATCAGTGCATGATCAGTTACGTGAGCAGTGTATGATCAGCCACGTGATCAGTGCATGGTCAGACACGTGAACAGTGTATGATCAGCCACGTGATCAGTGCATGATATCCGTGATCAGTGCATGATCATCACGTGATCAGTGTATGATCAGCCACGTGAACAGTGCATGCTCAGTCACGTGATCTGGGCCTGCTGAGCTGCGTGATTACTGTCTGCTCATCTGCTTGACAATTGCCAGCTGAGCTGCACGATTCCTGCCTGTCATCTGCTTGACAATTGCCAGCTGTGCTGCGTAATTCCTGCCTGCTCAGCTGCTTGATTATTGCCAGCTGAGCAGCATGATTCCTCACACCTGAGTTCCATGATTATTGCCTGCTGACTGTTTGATTCGTGCCTACTCAGCTCTTTGTTTATTGCCTCCAGAGGCACATGATCAGTGTATGATAGCAAACATGATCAGCGCATGATCAGTCACATGATCAGCGCCATTAAGTCACGTGATCACTACATGATAGTCATGTGATCAGTCCATGCTCAGTCACGGTATCAGTGCATGATCAGCCACGTGATCAGTGCATGATCTGTCACAAGATTAGTGTATGATCATCCACGTGATCAGTGCATGGGCAGTCATGTGATCAGTGCATGATATAGACGTGATCAGTGCATGATCAGTCTGTGATCAGTGCATGATAGCCACGTGATCAGTGCATGATCAGTCACCTGATGGGTGTATGATCATTCACGTGACCTGTACATGGTAGCTACATGATCATTGCATGATCAGCCACGTGAGTAGTTCATGATAGCCACGTGATCACTGCATGATCAGTCACGTGATCAGTGCATGATCAGTCATGTGACCAGTACATGGTAGCTGCGTGATCATGGCATGATCAGCCACGTGAGCAGTGCATGATAGCCACGTGATCAGTGCATGATCAGTCACGTGATCAGTGCATGATCAGTCACGTGATCAGTGCATGATAGCCACGTGATCAGTGCATGATCAGCCACGTGATCAGTGCATGATAGCCACGTGATCAGTGCATGATCAGTCACGTGATCAGTGCATGATCAGTCATGTGATCAGTACATGGTAGCTACGTGATCATGCATGATCAGCCACGTGATCAGTGCATGATAGCCACGTGATCAGTGCATGATCAGCCACGTGATCAGTGCATGATCAGTCACGTGATCAGTGCATGATCAGCCACGTGATCAGTGCATGATCAGTCACGTGATCAGTGCATGATCAGCCACGTGATCAGTGCATGATCAGTCACGTGATCAGTGCATGATCAGCCACGTGATCAGTGCATGATCAGCCACGTGATCAGTGCATGATCAGCCACGTGATCAGTGCATGATCAGTTACGTGATCAGTGCATGATCAGCCACGTGATCAGTGCATGATCAGCCACGTGATCAGTGCATGATCAGTTACGTGATCAGTGCATGATCAGTCACGTGATCAGTGCATGATAGCCACGTGATCAGTGCATGATCAGCCACGTGATCAGTGCATGATAGCCACGTGATCAGTGCATGATCAGCCACGTGATCAGTGCATGATATCCACGTGATCAGTGCATGACAGCCACGTGATCAGTGCATGAGAGCCACGTGATCAGTGCATGATCAGTCACGTGATACATGTGTGATCAGCCACGTGATCAGTGCATGATGAGCCACGTGATCAGTGCAGGATCAATTACGTGATCAGTGCATGATCAGTCACGTGACCAGTACATGGTTGCTACGTGATCGTTGCATGATCAGCCACGTGAGCAGAGCATGATAGCCACGTGATCAGTGCATGATCAGTCACGTGATCAGTACATGATCAGTCACGTGAACAGTGCATGATCATTTACGTGATCTTTGCATGATCAGTCACGCTACAGTATATGGTTGCTACGTGATCATTCCATGACGAGCCACGTGAGCAGTGCATGATAGCCACGTGATGTGTGCATGAGTTACGTGAGCAGAGTATGATCAGCCACGTGATCAGTGCATGAGTGCCACGTGATCAGTGCATGATATGTCACGTGACAGGTGTGTGATCAGCCACGTGAACAGTGCATGTTCAGCCACGTGATCAGTGCATGATAGCCACGTGATCAGTGCATGATCAGTTACGTGAGCAGTGTATGATCAGCCACGTGATCAGTGCATGGTCAGACACGTGAACAGTGTATGATCAGCCACGTGATCAGTGCATGATATCCAAGTGATCAGTGCATGATCATCACGTGATCAGTGTATGATCAGCCACGTGAACAGTGCATGCTCAGTCACGTGATCTGGGCCTGCTGAGCTGCGTGATTACTGTCTGCTCATCTGCTTGACAATTGCCAGCTGAGCTGCACGATTCCTGCCTGTCATCTGCTTGACAATTGCCAGCTGTGCTGCGTAATTCCTGCCTGCTCAGCTGCTTGATTATTGCCAGCTGAGCAGCATGATTCCTCACACTGAGTTCCATGATTATTGCCTGCTGACTGTTTGATTCGTGCCTACTCAGCTCTTTGTTTATTGCCTCCAGAGGCACATGATCAGTGTATGATAGCAAACATGATCAGTGCATGATCAGTCACATGATCAGCGCCATTAAGTCACGTGATCACTACATGATAGTCATGTGATCAGTCCATGCTCAGTCACGGTATCAGTGCATGATCAGCCACGTGATCAGTGCATGATCTGTCACAAGATTAGTGTATGATCATCCACGTGATCAGTGCATGGGCAGTCATGTGATCAGTGCATGATATAGACGCGGAACAGTGCATGATCAGTCTCGTGATCAGTGCATGATAGCCACGTGATCAGTGCATGATCAGTCACCTGATGGGTGTATGATCATTCACGTGACCTGTACATGGTAGCTACATGATCATTGCATGATCAGCCACGTGAGTAGTTCATGATAGCCACGTGATCAGTGCATGATCAGTCACGTGATCAGTGCATGATCAGTCATGTGACCAGTACATGGTAGCTGTGATCATGGCATGATCAGCCACGTGATCAGTGCATGATAGCCACGTGATCAGTGCATGATCAGACACGATCAGTGCATGATCACGTGATCAGTGCATGATCAGCCACGTGATCAGTGCATGATCAGGCACGTGATCAGTGCATGTCAGCCAAGTGATCAGTGCATGATAGCCACGTGATCAGTGCATGATCAGTCACGTGATCAGTGCATGATCAGTTATGTGATCAGTGCATGATCAGCCACGTGATCAGTGCATGATCAGCCACGTGATCAGTGCATGATCAATTACGTGATCAGTGCATGATCAGTCACGTGATCAGTGCATGGTAGCTACGTGATCATTGCATGATCAGCCACGTGATCAGTGCATGATAGCCACGTGATCAGTGCATGATAGCCACGTGATCAGTGCATGATCAGTCATGTGATACTGTGTGATCAGCCACGTGATCAGTGCATGATATCCACGTGATCAGTGCATGACAGCCACGTGATCAGTGCATGAGAGCCACGTGATCAGTGCATGATCAGTCACGTGATACATGTGTGATCAGCCACGTGATCAGTGCATGATGAGCCACGTGATCAGTGCAGGATCAATTACGTGATCAGTGCATGATCAGTCACGTGACCAGTACATGGTTGCTACGTGATCGTTGCATGATCAGCCACGTGAGCAGAGCATGATAGCCACGTGATCAGTGCATGATCAGTCACGTGATCAGTACATGATCAGTCACGTGAACAGTGCATGATCATTTACGTGATCTGTGCATGATCAGTCACGTGACCAGTATATGGTAGCTACGTGATCATTCCATGACGAGCCACGTGAGCAGTGCATGATAGCCACGTGATGTGTGCATGAGTTACGTGAGCAGAGTATGATCAGCCACGTGATCAGTGCATGAGTGCCACGTGATCAGTGCATGATATGTCACGTGACAGGTGTGTGATCAGCCACGTGAACAGTGCATGTTCAGCCACGTGATCAGTGCATGATAGCCACGTGATCAGTGCATGATCAGTTACGTGAGCAGTGTATGATCAGCCACGTGATCAGTGCATGGTCAGACACGTGAACAGTGTATGATCAGCCACGTGATCAGTGCATGATATCCAAGTGATCAGTGCATGATCATCACGTGATCAGTGTATGATCAGCCACGTGAACAGTGCATGCTCAGTCACGTGATCTGGGCCTGCTGAGCTGCGTGATTACTGTCTGCTCATCTGCTTGACAATTGCCAGCTGAGCTGCACGATTCCTGCCTGTCATCTGCTTGACAATTGCCAGCTGTGCTGCGTAATTCCTGCCTGCTCAGCTGCTTGATTATTGCCAGCTGAGCAGCATGATTCCTCACACCTGAGTTCCATGATTATTGCCTGCTGACTGTTTGATTCGTGCCTACTCAGCTCTTTGTTTATTGCCTCCAGAGGCACATGATCAGTGTATGATAGCAAACATGATCAGCGCATGATCAGTCACATGATCAGCGCCATTAAGTCACGTGATCACTACATGATAGTCATGTGATCAGTCCATGCTCAGTCACGGTATCAGTGCATGATCAGCCACGTGATCAGTGCATGATCTGTCACATGATTAGTGTATGATCATCCACGTGATCAGTGCATGGGCAGTCATGTGATCAGTGCATGATATAGACGTGAACAGTGCATGATCAGTCTCGTGATCAGTGCATGATAGCCACGTGATCAGTGCATGATCAGTCACCTGATGGGTGTATGATCATTCACGTGACCTGTACATGGTAGCTACATGATCATTGCATGATCAGCCACGTGAGTAGTGCATGATAGCCACGTGATCACTGCATGATCAGTCACGTGATCAGTGCATGATCAGTCATGTGACCAGTACATGGTAGCTGCGTGATCATGCATGATCAGCCACGTGAGCAGTGCATGATAGCCACGTGATCAGTGCATGATCAGACACGTGATCAGTGCATGATCAGTCACGTGATCAGTGCATGATCAGCCACGTGATCAGTGCATGATCAGCCACGTGATCAGTGCATGATCAGCCACGTGATCAGTGCATGATCAGCCACGTGATCAGTGCATGATCAGCCACGTGATCAGTGCATGATCAGTCACGTGATCAGTGCATGATCAGCCACGTGATCAGTGCATGATCAGCCACGTGATCAGTGCATGATCAGCCACGTGATCAGTGCATGATAGCCACGTGATCAGTGCATGATCAGTCACGTGATCAGTGCATGATCAGCCACGTGATCAGTGCATGATCAGCCACGTGATCAGTGCATGATCAGTCATGTGATACGTGTGATCAGCCACGTGATCAGTGCATGATATCCACGTGATCAGTGCATGACAGCCACGTGATCAGTGCATGATAGCCACGTGATCAGTGCATGATCAGTCACGTGATACATGTGTGATCAGCCACGTGATCAGTGCATGATGAGCCACGTGATCAGTGCAGGATCAATTACGTGATCAGTGCATGATCAGTCACGTGACCAGTACATGGTTGCTACGTGATCAGCATGATCAGCCACGTGAGCAGTGCATGATAGCCACGTGATCAGTGCATGATCAGTCACGTGATCAGTACATGATCAGTCACGTGAACAGTGCATGATCATTTACGTGATCTTTGCATGATCAGTCACGTGACCAGTATATGGTTGCTACGTGATCATTCCATGACGAGCCACGTGAGCAGTGCATGATAGCCACGTGATGTGCATGTTACGTGAGCAGAGTATGATCAGCCACGTGATCAGTGCATGAGTGCCACGTGATCAGTGCATGATATGTCACGTGACAGGTGTGTGATCAGCCACGTGAACAGTGCATGTTCAGCCACGTGATCAGTGCATGATAGCCACGTGATCAGTGCATGATCAGTTACGTGAGCAGTGTATGATCAGCCACGTGATCAGTGCATGGTCAGACACGTGAACAGTGTATGATCAGCCACGTGATCAGTGCATGATATCCAAGTGATCAGTGCATGATCATCACGTGATCAGTGTATGATCAGCCACGTGAACAGTGCATGCTCAGTCACGTGATCTGGGCCTGCTGAGCTGCGTGATTACTGTCTGCTCATCTGCTTGACAATTGCCAGCTGAGCTGCACGATTCCTGCCTGTCATCTGCTTGACAATTGCCAGCTGTGCTGCGTAATTCCTGCCTGCTCAGCTGCTTGATTATTGCCAGCTGAGCAGCATGATTCCTCACACCTGAGTTCCATGATTATTGCCTGCTGACTGTTTGATTCGTGCCTACTCAGCTCTTTGTTTATTGCCTCCAGAGGCACATGATCAGTGTATGATAGCAAACATGATCAGCGCATGATCAGTCACATGATCAGCGCCATTAAGTCACGTGATCACTACATGATAGTCATGTGATCAGTCCATGCTCAGTCACGGTATCAGTGCATGATCAGCCACGTGATCAGTGCATGATCTGTCACATGATTAGTGTATGATCATCCACGTGATCAGTGCATGGGCAGTCATGTGATCAGTGCATGATATAGACGTGATCAGTGCATGATCAGTCACGTGATCAGTGCATGATAGCCACGTGATCAGTGCATGATCAGTCACCTGATGGGTGTATGATCATTCACGTGACCTGTACATGGTAGCTACATGATCATTGCATGATCAGCCACGTGAGTAGTGCATGATAGCCACGTGATCAGTGCATGATCAGTCACGTGATCAGTGCATGATCAGTCATGTGACCAGTACATGGTAGCCACGTGATCATGCATGATCAGCCACGTGAGCAGTGCATGATAGCCACGTGATCAGTGCATGATCAGTCACGTGATCAGTGCATGATGCACGTGATCAGTGCATGATCAGCCACGTGATCAGTGCATGATAGCCATGATCAGTGCATGATCAGTCACGTGATCAGTGCATGATCAGTCACGTGATCAGTGCATGATCAGCCACGTGATCAGTGCATGATCAGCCACGTGATCAGTGCATGATCACGTGATCAGTATGATCAGTCACGTGATCAGTGCATGGTAGCACGTGATCAGTGCATGATCAGCCACGTGATCAGTGCATGATAGCCACGTGATCAGTGCATGGCCACTGATCAGTGCATGATCAGTCACGTGATCAGTGCATGATCAGTTACGTGATCAGTGCATGATCAGCCACGTGATCAGTGCATGATCAGCCACGTGATCAGTGCATGATCAGCCACGTGATCAGTGCATGATCAGTCACGTGATCAGTGCATGATAGCCACGTGATCAGTGCATGATCAGCCACGTGATCAGTGCATGATAGCCACGTGATCAGTGCATGATAGCCACGTGATCAGTGCATGATCAGTCATGTGATAGTGTGATCAGCCACGTGATCAGTGCATGATATCCACGTGATCAGTGCATGATAGCCACGTGATCAGTGCATGATCAGCCACGTGATCAGTGCATGATCAGTCACGTGATACATGTGTGATCAGCCACGTGATCAGTGCATGATGAGCCACGTGATCAGTGCATGATCAATTACGTGATCAGTGCATGATCAGTCACGTGACCAGTACATGGTTGCACGTGATCGTGCATGATCAGCCACGTGAGCAGTGCATGATAGCCACGTGATCAGTGCATGATCAGTCACGTGATCAGTACATGATCAGTCACGTGAACAGTGCATGATCATTTACGTGATCTGTGCATGATCAGTCACGTACCAGTATATGGTAGCTACGTGATCATTCCATGACAGCCACGTGAGCAGTGCATGATAGCCACGTGATGTGTGCATGAGTTACGTGAGCAGAGTATGATCAGCCACGTGATCAGTGCATGAGTGCCACGTGATCAGTGCATGATATGTCACGTGACAGGTGTGTGATCAGCCACGTGAACAGTGCATGTTCAGCCACGTGATCAGTGCATGATAGCCACGTGATCAGTGCATGATCAGTTACGTGAGCAGTGTATGATCAGCCACGTGATCAGTGCATGGTCAGACACGTGAACAGTGTATGATCAGCCACGTGATCAGTGCATGATATCCAAGTGATCAGTGCATGATCATCACGTGATCAGTGTATGATCAGCCACGTGAACAGTGCATGCTCAGTCACGTGATCTGGGCCTGCTGAGCTGCGTGATTACTGTCTGCTCATCTGCTTGACAATTGCCAGCTGAGCTGCACGATTCCTGCCTGCTCAGCTGCTTGATTATTGCCAGCTGAGCAGCATGATTCCTCACACTGAGTTCCATGATTATTGCCTGCTGACTGTTTGATTCGTGCCTACTCAGCTCTTTGTTTATTGCCTCCAGAGGCACATGATCAGTGTATGATAGCAAACATGATCAGCGCATGATCAGTCACATGATCAGCGCCATTAAGTCACGTGATCACTACATGATAGTCATGTGATCAGTCCATGCTCAGTCACGGTATCAGTGCATGATCAGCCACGTGATCAGTGCATGATCTGTCACATGATTAGTGTATGATCATCCACGTGATCAGTGCATGATCAGTCATGTGATCAGTGCATGATATAGACGTGATCAGTGCATGATCAGTCACGTGATCAGTGCATGATAGCCACGTGATCAGTGCATGATCAGTCACCTGATGGGTGTATGATCATTCACGTGACCAGTACATGGTAGCTACATGATCATTGCATGATCAGCCACGTGAGTAGTGCATGATAGCCACGTGATCAGTGCATGATCAGTCACGTGATCAGTGCATGATCAGTCACGTGACCAGTACATGGTAGCGTGATCATGCATGATCAGCCACGTGAGCAGTGCATGATAGCCACGTGATCAGTGCATGATCAGTCACGTGATCAGTGCATGATCAGTCACGTGATCAGTGCATGATCAGCCACGTGATCAGTGCATGATCAGCCACGTGATCAGTGCATGATCAGCCACGTGATCAGTGCATGATAGCCACGTGATCAGTGCATGATCAGTCACGTGATCAGTGCATGATCACGTGATCAGTGCATGATCAGCCACGTGATCAGTGCATGATCAGCCACGTGATCAGTGCATGATCAGTCACGTGATCAGTGCATGATCAGTCACGTGATCAGTGCATGATCAGCACGTGATCAGTGCATGATCAGCCACGTGATCAGTGCATGATAGCCACGTGATCAGTGCATGATAGCCACGTGATCAGTGCATGATCAGTCACGTGATCGTGCATGATCAGCCACGTGATCAGTGCATGATAGCCACGTGATCAGTGCATGATCAGCCACGTGATCAGTGCATGATCAGCCACGTGATCAGTGCATGATCAGTCACGTGATCAGTGTGATCAGCCACGTGATCAGTGCATGATCAGCCACGTGATCAGTGCATGATCAATTACGTGATCAGTGCATGATCAGTCACGTGATCAGTACATGGTAGCTACGTGATCATTGCATGATCAGCCACGTGATCAGTGCATGATAGCCACGTGATCAGTGCATGATCAGCCACGTGATCAGTGCATGATATCCACGTGATCAGTGCATGACAGCCACGTGATCAGTGCATGAGAGCCACGTGATCAGTGCATGATCAGTCACGTGATACATGTGTGATCAGCCACGTGATCAGTGCATGATGAGCCACGTGATCAGTGCATGATCAATTACGTGATCAGTGCATGATCAGTCACGTGACCAGTACATGGTTGCTACGTGATCGTTGCATGATCAGCCACGTGAGCAGTGCATGATAGCCACGTGATCAGTGCATGATCAGTCACGTGATCAGTACATGATCAGTCACGTGAACAGTGCATGATCATTTACGTGATCTTTGCATGATCAGTCACGTGACCAGTATATGGTTGCTACGTGATCATTCCATGATCAGCCACGTGAGCAGTGCATGATAGCCACGTGATGTGTGCATGAGTTACGTGAGCAGAGTATGATCAGCCACGTGATCAGTGCATGAGTGCCACGTGATCAGTGCATGATATGTCACGTGACAGGTGTGTGATCAGCCACGTGAACAGTGCATGTTCAGCCACGTGATCAGTGCATGATAGCCACGTGATCAGTGCATGATCAGTTACGTGAGCAGTGTATGATCAGCCACGTGATCAGTGCATGGTCAGACACGTGAACAGTGTATGATCAGCCACGTGATCAGTGCATGATATCCAAGTGATCAGTGCATGATCATCACGTGATCAGTGTATGATCAGCCACGTGAACAGTGCATGCTCAGTCACGTGATCTGGGCCTGCTGAGCTGCGTGATTACTGTCTGCTCATCTGCTTGACAATTGCCAGCTGAGCTGCACGATTCCTGCCTGTCATCTGCTTGACAATTGCCAGCTGTGCTGCGTAATTCCTGCCTGCTCAGCTGCTTGATTATTGCCAGCTGAGCAGCATGATTCCTCACACCTGAGTTCCATGATTATTGCCTGCTGACTGTTTGATTCGTGCCTACTCAGCTCTTTGTTTATTGCCTCCAGAGGCACATGATCAGTGTATGATAGCAAACATGATCAGCACATGATCAGCGCCATTAAGTCACGTGATCACTACATGATAGTCATGTGATCAGTCCATGCTCAGTCACGGTATCAGTGCATGATCAGCCACGTGATCAGTGCATGATCTGTCACAAGATTAGTGTATGATCATCCACGTGATCAGTGCATGGGCAGTCATGTGATCAGTGCATGATATAGACGTGATCAGTGCATGATCAGTCTCGTGATCAGTGCATGATAGCCACGTGATCAGTGCATGATCAGTCACCTGATGGGTGTATGATCATTCACGTGACCTGTACATGGTAGCTACATGATCATTGCATGATCAGCCACGTGAGTAGTTCATGATAGCCACGTGATCACTGCATGATCAGTCACGTGATCAGTGCATGATCAGTCATGTGACCAGTACATGGTAGCTGCGTGATCATGGCATGATCAGCCACGTGAGCAGTGCATGATAGCCACGTGATCAGTGCATGATCAGACACGTGATCAGTGCATGATCAGTCACGTGATCAGTGCATGATCAGCCACGTGATCAGTGCATGACCAGGCACGTGATCAGTGTATGTCAGCCAAGTGATCAGTGCATGATAGCCACGTGATCAGTGCATGATCAGTCACGTGATCAGTGCATGATCAGTTATGTGATCAGTGTATGATCAGCCACGTGATCAGTGCATGATCAGCCACGTGATCAGTGCATGATCAATTACGTGATCAGTGCATGATCAGTCACGTGACCAGTACATGGTAGCTACGTGATCATTGCCTGATCAGCCACGTGATCAGTGCATGATAGCCACGTGATCAGTGCATGATAGCCACGTGATCAGTGCATGATCAGTCATGTGATACGTGTGTGATCAGCCACGTGATCAGTGCATGATATCCACGTGATCAGTGCATGACAGCCACGTGATCAGTGCATGAGAGCCACGTGATCAGTGCATGATCAGTCACGTGATACATGTGTGATCAGCCACGTGATCAGTGCATGATGAGCCACGTGATCAGTGCAGGATCAATTACGTGATCAGTGCATGATCAGTCACGTGACCAGTACATGGTTGCTACGTGATCGTTGCATGATCAGCCACGTGAGCAGAGCATGATAGCCACGTGATCAGTGCATGATCAGTCACGTGATCAGTACATGATCAGTCACGTGAACAGTGCATGATCATTTACGTGATCTTTGCATGATCAGTCACGTTACCAGTATATGGTTGCTACGTGATCATTCCATGACGAGCCACGTGAGCAGTGCATGATAGCCACGTGATGTGTGCATGAGTTACGTGAGCAGAGTATGATCAGCCACGTGATCAGTGCATGAGTGCCACGTGATCAGTGCATGATATGTCACGTGACAGGTGTGTGATCAGCCACGTGAACAGTGCATGTTCAGCCACGTGATCAGTGCATGATAGCCACGTGATCAGTGCATGATCAGTTACGTGAGCAGTGTATGATCAGCCACGTGATCAGTGCATGGTCAGACACGTGAACAGTGTATGATCAGCCACGTGATCAGTGCATGATATCCAAGTGATCAGTGCATGATCATCACGTGATCAGTGTATGATCAGCCACGTGAACAGTGCATGCTCAGTCACGTGATCTGGGCCTGCTGAGCTGCGTGATTACTGTCTGCTCATCTGCTTGACAATTGCCAGCTGAGCTGCACGATTCCTGCCTGTCATCTGCTTGACAATTGCCAGCTGTGCTGCGTAATTCCTGCCTGCTCAGCTGCTTGATTATTGCCAGCTGAGCAGCATGATTCCTCACACCTGAGTTCCATGATTATTGCCTGCTGACTGTTTGATTCGTGCCTACTCAGCTCTTTGTTTATTGCCTCCAGAGGCACATGATCAGTGTATGATAGCAAACATGATCAGCGCATGATCAGTCACATGATCAGCGCCATTAAGTCACGTGATCACTACATGATAGTCATGTGATCAGTCCATGCTCAGTCACGGTATCAGTGCATGATCAGCCACGTGATCAGTGCATGATCTGTCACATGATTAGTGTATGATCATCCACGTGATCAGTGCATGGGCAGTCATGTGATCAGTGCATGATATAGACGTGATCAGTGCATGATCAGTCTCGTGATCAGTGCATGATAGCCACGTGATCAGTGCATGATCAGTCACCTGATGGGTGTATGATCATTCACGTGACCTGTACATGGTAGCTACATGATCATTGCATGATCAGCCACGTGAGTAGTGCATGATAGCCACGTGATCAGTGCATGATCAGTCACGTGATCAGTGCATGATCAGTCATGTGACCAGTACATGGTAGCTGCGTGATCATGGCATGATCAGCCACGTGAGCAGTGCATGATAGCCACGTGATCAGTGCATGATCAGTCACGTGATCAGTGCATGATCAGTCACGTGATCAGTGCATGATCAGCCACGTGATCAGTGCATGATCAGCCACGTGATCAGTGCATGATCAGGCACGTGATCAGTGCATGATCAGCCACGTGATCAGTGCATGATAGCCACGTGATCAGTGCATGATCAGTCACGTGATCAGTGCATGATCAGTCACGTGATCAGTGCATGATCAGCCACGTGATCAGTGCATGATCAGCCACGTGATCAGTGCATGATCAATTACGTGATCAGTGCATGATCAGTCACGTGACCAGTACATGATAGCCACGTGATCAGTGCATGATCAGCCACGTGATCAGTGCATGATAGCCACGTGATCAGTGCATGATCAGCCACGTGATCAGTGCATGATATCCACGTGATCAGTGCATGACAGCCACGTGATCAGTGCATGAGAGCCACGTGATCAGTGCATGATCAGTCACGTGATACATGTGTGATCAGCCACGTGATCAGTGCATGATGAGCCACGTGATCAGTGCAGGATCAATTACGTGATCAGTGCATGATCAGTCACGTGACCAGTACATGGTTGCTACGTGATCGTTGCATGATCAGCCACGTGAGCAGAGCATGATAGCCACGTGATCAGTGCATGATCAGTCACGTGATCAGTACATGATCAGTCACGTGAACAGTGCATGATCATTTACGTGATCTTTGCATGATCAGTCACGTGACCAGTATATGGTTGCTACGTGATCATTCCATGACGAGCCACGTGAGCAGTGCATGATAGCCACGTGATGTGTGCATGAGTTACGTGAGCAGAGTATGATCAGCCACGTGATCAGTGCATGAGTGCCACGTGATCAGTGCATGATATGTCACGTGACAGGTGTGTGATCAGCCACGTGAACAGTGCATGTTCAGCCACGTGATCAGTGCATGATAGCCACGTGATCAGTGCATGATCAGTTACGTGAGCAGTGTATGATCAGCCACGTGATCAGTGCATGGTCAGACACGTGAACAGTGTATGATCAGCCACGTGATCAGTGCATGATATCCAAGTGATCAGTGCATGATCATCACGTGATCAGTGTATGATCAGCCACGTGAACAGTGCATGCTCAGTCACGTGATCTGGGCCTGCTGAGCTGCGTGATTACTGTCTGCTCATCTGCTTGACAATTGCCAGCTGAGCTGCACGATTCCTGCCTGTCATCTGCTTGACAATTGCCAGCTGTGCTGCGTAATTCCTGCCTGCTCAGCTGCTTGATTATTGCCAGCTGAGCAGCATGATTCCTCACACCTGAGTTCCATGATTATTGCCTGCTGACTGTTTGATTCGTGCCTACTCAGCTCTTTGTTTATTGCCTCCAGAGGCACATGATCAGTGTATGATAGCAAACATGATCAGCGCATGATCAGTCACATGATCAGCGCCATTAAGTCACGTGATCACTACATGATAGTCATGTGATCAGTCCATGCTCAGTCACGGTATCAGTGCATGATCAGCCACGTGATCAGTGCATGATCTGTCACATGATTAGTGTATGATCATCCACGTGATCAGTGCATGGGCAGTCATGTGATCAGTGCATGATATAGACGTGATCAGTGCATGATCAGTCTCGTGATCAGTGCATGATAGCCACGTGATCAGTGCATGATCAGTCACCTGATGGGTGTATGATCATTCACGTGACCTGTACATGGTAGCTACATGATCATTGCATGATCAGCCACGTGAGTAGTGCATGATAGCCACGTGATCACTGCATGATCAGTCACGTGATCAGTGCATGATCAGTCATGTGACCAGTACATGGTAGCTGCGTGATCATGGCATGATCAGCCACGTGATCAGTGCATGATAGCCACGTGATCAGTGCATGATCAGTCACGTGATCAGTGCATGATCAGCCACGTGATCAGTGCATGATCAGCCACGTGATCAGTGCATGATCAGCCACGTGATCAGTGCATGATCAGTCACGTGATCAGTGCATGATAGCACGTGATCAGTGCATGATCAGCCACGTGATCAGTGCATGATAGCCACGTGATCAGTGCATGATCAGCCACGTGATCAGTGCATGATCAGTCATGTGATCGTGCATGATCAGCCACGTGATCAGTGCATGATAGCCACGTGATCAGTGCATGATCAGCCACGTGATCAGTGCATGATAGCCACGTGATCAGTGCATGATCAGTCACGTGATCATGTGTGATCAGCCACGTGATCAGTGCATGATCAGCCACGTGATCAGTGCATGATCAATTACGTGATCAGTGCATGATCAGTCACGTGATCAGTGCATGGTTGCACGTGATCAGTGCATGATCAGCCACGTGATCAGTGCATGATAGCCACGTGATCAGTGCATGATCAGTCACGTGATCAGTGCATGATCAGTCACGTGATCAGTGCATGATCAGCCACGTGATCAGTGCATGATCAGTCACGTGATCAGTATATGGTCACTACGTGATCAGTGCATGACAGCCACGTGATCAGTGCATGATAGCCACGTGATCAGTGCATGAGTTACGTGATCAGTGTATGATCAGCCACGTGATCAGTGCATGATGCCACGTGATCAGTGCATGATATGTCACGTGACAGTGTGTGATCAGCCACGTGATCAGTGCATGATCAGCCACGTGATCAGTGCATGATAGCCACGTGATCAGTGCATGATCAGTTACGTGATCAGTGTATGATCAGCCACGTGATCAGTGCATGGTCAGACACGTGATCAGTGCATGATCAGCCACGTGATCAGTGCATGATATCCACGTGATCAGTGCATGATCATCACGTGATCAGTGCATGATCAGCCACGTGATCAGTGCATGATCAGCCACGTGATCAGTGCATGATCAGGCACGTGATCAGTGTATGATCAGCCACGTGATCAGTGCATGATAGCCACGTGATCAGTGCATGATCAGTCACGTGATCAGTGCATGATCAGTTACGTGATCAGTGCATGATCAGCCACGTGATCAGTGCATGATCAGCCACGTGATCAGTGCATGATCAATTACGTGATCAGTGCATGATCAGTCACGTGACCAGTACATGGTAGCTACGTGATCATTGCATGATCAGCCACGTGATCAGTGCATGATAGCCACGTGATCAGTGCATGATAGCCACGTGATCAGTGCATGATCAGTCATGTGATACGTGTGTGATCAGCCACGTGATCAGTGCATGATATCCACGTGATCAGTGCATGACAGCCACGTGATCAGTGCATGATAGCCACGTGATCAGTGCATGATCAGTCACGTGATACATGTGTGATCAGCCACGTGATCAGTGCATGATGAGCCACGTGATCAGTGCATGATCAATTACGTGATCAGTGCATGATCAGTCACGTGACCAGTACATGGTTGCTACGTGATCGTTGCATGATCAGCCACGTGAGCAGAGCATGATAGCCACGTGATCAGTGCATGATCAGTCACGTGATCAGTACATGATCAGTCACGTGAACAGTGCATGATCATTTACGTGATCAGTGCATGATCAGTCACGTGACCAGTATATGGTAGCACGTGATCATTCCATGACAGCCACGTGAGCAGTGCATGATAGCCACGTGATGTGTGCATGAGTTACGTGAGCAGAGTATGATCAGCCACGTGATCAGTGCATGAGTGCCACGTGATCAGTGCATGATATGTCACGTGACAGGTGTGTGATCAGCCACGTGAACAGTGCATGTTCAGCCACGTGATCAGTGCATGATAGCCACGTGATCAGTGCATGATCAGTTACGTGAGCAGTGTATGATCAGCCACGTGATCAGTGCATGGTCAGACACGTGAACAGTGTATGATCAGCCACGTGATCAGTGCATGATATCCAAGTGATCAGTGCATGATCATCACGTGATCAGTGTATGATCAGCCACGTGAACAGTGCATGCTCAGTCACGTGATCTGGGCCTGCTGAGCTGCGTGATTACTGTCTGCTCATCTGCTTGACAATTGCCAGCTGAGCTGCACGATTCCTGCCTGTCATCTGCTTGACAATTGCCAGCTGTGCTGCGTAATTCCTGCCTGCTCAGCTGCTTGATTATTGCCAGCTGAGCAGCATGATTCCTCACACCTGAGTTCCATGATTATTGCCTGCTGACTGTTTGATTCGTGCCTACTCAGCTCTTTGTTTATTGCCTCCAGAGGCACATGATCAGTGTATGATAGCAAACATGATCAGCGCATGATCAGTCACATGATCAGCGCCATTAAGTCACGTGATCACTACATGATAGTCATGTGATCAGTCCATGCTCAGTCACGGTATCAGTGCATGATCAGCCACGTGATCAGTGCATGATCTGTCACATGATTAGTGTATGATCATCCACGTGATCAGTGCATGGGCAGTCATGTGATCAGTGCATGATATAGACGTGATCAGTGCATGATCAGTCTCGTGATCAGTGCATGATAGCCACGTGATCAGTGCATGATCAGTCACCTGATGGGTGTATGATCATTCACGTGACCTGTACATGGTAGCTACATGATCATTGCATGATCAGCCACGTGAGTAGTGCATGATAGCCACGTGATCACTGCATGATCAGTCACGTGATCAGTGCATGATCAGTCATGTGACCAGTACATGGTAGCTGCGTGATCATGGCATGATCAGCCACGTGAGCAGTGCATGATAGCCACGTGATCAGTGCATGATCAGTCACGTGATCAGTGCATGATCAGTCACGTGATCAGTGCATGATCAGCCACGTGATCAGTGCATGATCAGGCACGTGATCAGTGCATGATCAGCCACGTGATCAGTGCATGATAGCCACGTGATCAGTGCATGATCAGTCACGTGATCAGTGCATGATCAGCCACGTGATCAGTGCATGATCAGCCACGTGATCAGTGCATGATCAGTCACGTGATACGTGTGTGATCAGCCACGTGATCAGTGCATGATAGCCACGTGATCAGTGCATGATCAGCCACGTGATCAGTGCATGATAGCCACGTGATCAGTGCATGATCAGTCACGTGATCATGTGTGATCAGCCACGTGATCAGTGCATGATCAGCCACGTGATCAGTGCATGATCAGTCACGTGATCAGTGCATGATCAGTCACGTGATCAGTGCATGATAGCTGTGATCATGCATGATCAGCCACGTGATCAGTGCATGATAGCCACGTGATCAGTGCATGATCAGTCACGTGATCAGTGCATGATCAGTCACGTGATCAGTGCATGATCAGCCACGTGATCAGTGCATGATCAGCCACGTGATCAGTGCATGATCAGCCACGTGATCAGTGCATGATCAGCCACGTGATCAGTGCATGATCAGTCACGTGATCAGTGCATGATCAGTCACGTGATCAGTGCATGATCAGCCACGTGATCAGTGCATGATCAGCCACGTGATCAGTGCATGATCAATCACGTGATCAGTGCATGATCAGTCACGTGATCAGTGCATGATAGCTACGTGATCAGTGCATGATCAGCCACGTGATCAGTGCATGATAGCCACGTGATCAGTGCATGATCAGCCACGTGATCAGTGCATGATCAGCCACGTGATCAGTGCATGATCAGCCACGTGATCAGTGCATGATCAGCCACGTGATCAGTGCATGATCAGTCACGTGATCAGTGCATGATCAGCCACGTGATCAGTGCATGATCAGCCACGTGATCAGTGCATGATCAGTTACGTGATCAGTGCATGATCAGTCACGTGATCAGTGCATGATAGCCACGTGATCAGTGCATGATCAGCCACGTGATCAGTGCATGATCAGCCACGTGATCAGTGCATGATATCCACGTGATCAGTGCATGATCAGCCACGTGATCAGTGCATGAGAGCCACGTGATCAGTGCATGATCAGTCACGTGATACATGTGTGATCAGCCACGTGATCAGTGCATGATGAGCCACGTGATCAGTGCAGGATCAATTACGTGATCAGTGCATGATCAGTCACGTGACCAGTACATGGTTGCTACGTGATCGTTGCATGATCAGCCACGTGAGCAGAGCATGATAGCCACGTGATCAGTGCATGATCAGTCACGTGATCAGTACATGATCAGTCACGTGAACAGTGCATGATCATTTACGTGATCAGTGCATGATCAGTCACGTGACCAGTATATGGTAGCTACGTGATCATTCCATGACGCAGCCACGTGAGCAGTGCATGATAGCCACGTGATGTGTGCATGAGTTACGTGAGCAGAGTATGATCAGCCACGTGATCAGTGCATGAGTGCCACGTGATCAGTGCATGATATGTCACGTGACAGGTGTGTGATCAGCCACGTGAACAGTGCATGTTCAGCCACGTGATCAGTGCATGATAGCCACGTGATCAGTGCATGATCAGTTACGTGAGCAGTGTATGATCAGCCACGTGATCAGTGCATGGTCAGACACGTGAACAGTGTATGATCAGCCACGTGATCAGTGCATGATATCCAAGTGATCAGTGCATGATCATCACGTGATCAGTGTATGATCAGCCACGTGAACAGTGCATGCTCAGTCACGTGATCAGGGCCTGCTGAGCTGCGTGATTACTGTCTGCTCATCTGCTTGACAATTGCCAGCTGAGCTGCACGATTCCTGCCTGTCATCTGCTTGACAATTGCCAGCTGTGCTGCGTAATTCCTGCCTGCTCAGCTGCTTGATTATTGCCAGCTGAGCAGCATGATTCCTCACACCTGAGTTCCATGATTATTGCCTGCTGACTGTTTGATTCGTGCCTACTCAGCTCTTTGTTTATTGCCTCCAGAGGCACATGATCAGTGTATGATAGCAAACATGATCAGCGCATGATCAGTCACATGATCAGCGCCATTAAGTCACGTGATCACTACATGATAGTCATGTGATCAGTCCATGCTCAGTCACGGTATCAGTGCATGATCAGCCACGTGATCAGTGCATGATCTGTCACAAGATTAGTGTATGATCATCCACGTGATCAGTGCATGGGCAGTCATGTGATCAGTGCATGATATAGACGTGATCAGTGCATGATCAGTCTCGTGATCAGTGCATGATAGCCACGTGATCAGTGCATGATCAGTCACCTGATGGGTGTATGATCATTCACGTGACCTGTACATGGTAGCTACATGATCATTGCATGATCAGCCACGTGAGTAGTGCATGATAGCCACGTGATCAGTGCATGATCAGTCACGTGATCAGTGCATGATCAGTCATGTGACCAGTACATGGTAGCTGCGTGATCATGGCATGATCAGCCACGTGATCAGTGCATGATAGCCACGTGATCAGTGCATGATCAGACACGTGATCAGTGCATGATCAGTCACGTGATCAGTGCATGATCAGCCACGTGATCAGTGCATGATCAGGCACGTGATCAGTGCATGATCAGCCAGTGATCAGTGCATGATAGCCACGTGATCAGTGCATGATCAGTCACGTGATCAGTGCATGATCAGTTACGTGATCAGTGTATGATCAGCCACGTGATCAGTGCATGATCAGCCACGTGATCAGTGCATGATCAATTACGTGATCAGTGCATGATCAGTCACGTGATCAGTACATGGTAGCTACGTGATCATTGCATGATCAGCCACGTGATCAGTGCATGATAGCCACGTGATCAGTGCATGATAGCCACGTGATCAGTGCATGATCAGTCATGTGATACGTGTGATCAGCCACGTGATCAGTGCATGATATCCACGTGATCAGTGCATGACAGCCACGTGATCAGTGCATGATAGCCACGTGATCAGTGCATGATCAGTCACGTGATACATGTGTGATCAGCCACGTGATCAGTGCATGATGAGCCACGTGATCAGTGCAGGATCAATTACGTGATCAGTGCATGATCAGTCACGTGACCAGTACATGGTTGCTACGTGATCGTTGCATGATCAGCCACGTGAGCAGAGCATGATAGCCACGTGATCAGTGCATGATCAGTCACGTGATCAGTACATGATCAGTCACGTGAACAGTGCATGATCATTTACGTGATCAGTGCATGATCAGTCACGTGACCAGTATATGGTAGCTACGTGATCATTCCATGACGAGCCACGTGAGCAGTGCATGATAGCCACGTGATGTGTGCATGAGTTACGTGAGCAGAGTATGATCAGCCACGTGATCAGTGCATGAGTGCCACGTGATCAGTGCATGATATGTCACGTGACAGGTGTGTGATCAGCCACGTGAACAGTGCATGTTCAGCCACGTGATCAGTGCATGATAGCCACGTGATCAGTGCATGATCAGTTACGTGAGCAGTGTATGATCAGCCACGTGATCAGTGCATGATCAGCCACGTGATCAGTGCATGATATCCAAGTGATCAGTGCATGATCATCACGTGATCAGTGTATGATCAGCCACGTGAACAGTGCATGCTCAGTCACGTGATCTGGGCCTGCTGAGCTGCGTGATTACTGTCTGCTCATCTGCTTGACAATTGCCAGCTGAGCTGCACGATTCCTGCCTGTCATCTGCTTGACAATTGCCAGCTGTGCTGCGTAATTCCTGCCTGCTCAGCTGCTTGATTATTGCCAGCTGAGCAGCATGATTCCTCACACCTGAGTTCCATGATTATTGCCTGCTGACTGTTTGATTCGTGCCTACTCAGCTCTTTGTTTATTGCCTCCAGAGGCACATGATCAGTGTATGATAGCAAACATGATCAGCGCATGATCAGTCACATGATCAGCGCCATTAAGTCACGTGATCACTACATGATAGTCATGTGATCAGTCCATGCTCAGTCACGGTATCAGTGCATGATCAGCCACGTGATCAGTGCATGATCTGTCACATGATTAGTGTATGATCATCCACGTGATCAGTGCATGGGCAGTCATGTGATCAGTGCATGATATAGACGTGATCAGTGCATGATCAGTCACGTGATCAGTGCATGATCAGCCACGTGATCAGTGCATGATCAGTCACGTGATCAGTGTATGATCAGCCACGTGATCAGTGCATGATCAGCCACGTGATCAGTGCATGATAGCCACGTGATCAGTGCATGATAGCCACGTGATCAGTGCATGATCAGTCATGTGATACGTGTGTGATCAGCCACGTGATCAGTGCATGATATCCACGTGATCAGTGCATGATCAGCCACGTGATCAGTGCATGATAGCCACGTGATCAGTGCATGATCAGTCACGTGATCATGTGTGATCAGCCACGTGATCAGTGCATGATGAGCCACGTGATCAGTGCAGGATCAATTACGTGATCAGTGCATGATCAGTCACGTGACCAGTACATGGTTGCTACGTGATCGTGCATGATCAGCCACGTGAGCAGTGCATGATAGCCACGTGATCAGTGCATGATCAGTCACGTGATCAGTGCATGATCAGTCACGTGAACAGTGCATGATCATTTACGTGATCAGTGCATGATCAGTCACGTGACCAGTATATGGTAGCTACGTGATCATTCCATGACGAGCCACGTGAGCAGTGCATGATAGCCACGTGATGTGTGCATGAGTTACGTGAGCAGAGTATGATCAGCCACGTGATCAGTGCATGAGTGCCACGTGATCAGTGCATGATATGTCACGTGACAGGTGTGTGATCAGCCACGTGAACAGTGCATGTTCAGCCACGTGATCAGTGCATGATAGCCACGTGATCAGTGCATGATCAGTTACGTGAGCAGTGTATGATCAGCCACGTGATCAGTGCATGGTCAGACACGTGAACAGTGTATGATCAGCCACGTGATCAGTGCATGATATCCAAGTGATCAGTGCATGATCATCACGTGATCAGTGTATGATCAGCCACGTGAACAGTGCATGCTCAGTCACGTGATCTGGGCCTGCTGAGCTGCGTGATTACTGTCTGCTCATCTGCTTGACAATTGCCAGCTGAGCTGCACGATTCCTGCCTGTCATCTGCTTGACAATTGCCAGCTGTGCTGCGTAATTCCTGCCTGCTCAGCTGCTTGATTATTGCCAGCTGAGCAGCATGATTCCTCACACCTGAGTTCCATGATTATTGCCTGCTGACTGTTTGATTCGTGCCTACTCAGCTCTTTGTTTATTGCCTCCAGAGGCACATGATCAGTGTATGATAGCAAACATGATCAGCGCATGATCAGTCACATGATCAGCGCCATTAAGTCACGTGATCACTACATGATAGTCATGTGATCAGTCCATGCTCAGTCACGGTATCAGTGCATGATCAGCCACGTGATCAGTGCATGATCTGTCACAAGATTAGTGTATGATCATCCACGTGATCAGTGCATGGGCAGTCATGTGATCAGTGCATGATATAGACGTGATCAGTGCATGATCAGTCTCGTGATCAGTGCATGATAGCCACGTGATCAGTGCATGATCAGTCACCTGATGGGTGTATGATCATTCACGTGACCTGTACATGGTAGCTACATGATCATTGCATGATCAGCCACGTGAGTAGTGCATGATAGCCACGTGATCACTGCATGATCAGTCACGTGATCAGTGCATGATCAGTCATGTGACCAGTACATGGTAGCTGCGTGATCATGGCATGATCAGCCACGTGAGCAGTGCATGATAGCCACGTGATCAGTGCATGATCAGTCACGTGATCAGTGCATGATCAGTCACGTGATCAGTGCATGATCAGCCACGTGATCAGTGCATGATAGCCACGTGATCAGTGCATGATCAGTCACGTGATCAGTGCATGATCAGTCACGTGATCAGTGCATGATCAGCCACGTGATCAGTGCATGATCAGCCACGTGATCAGTGCATGATCAATTACGTGATCAGTGCATGATCAGTCACGTGACCAGTACATGGTAGCTACGTGATCATTGCATGATCAGCCACGTGATCAGTGCATGATAGCCACGTGATCAGTGCATGATAGCCACGTGATCAGTGCATGATCAGTCATGTGATAGTGTGTGATCAGCCACGTGATCAGTGCATGATATCCACGTGATCAGTGCATGACAGCCACGTGATCAGTGCATGAGAGCCACGTGATCAGTGCATGATCAGTCACGTGATACATGTGTGATCAGCCACGTGATCAGTGCATGATGAGCCACGTGATCAGTGCATGATCAATTACGTGATCAGTGCATGATCAGTCACGTGACCAGTACATGGTTGCTACGTGATCGTGCATGATCAGCCACGTGATCAGTGCATGATAGCCACGTGATCAGTGCATGATCAGTCACGTGATCAGTGCATGATCAGTCACGTGAACAGTGCATGATCAGCCACGTGATCAGTGCATGATCAGTCACGTGACCAGTATATGGTTGCTACGTGATCATTGCATGACAGCCACGTGATCAGTGCATGATAGCCACGTGATGTGTGCATGAGTTACGTGATCAGTGTATGATCAGCCACGTGATCAGTGCATGAGTGCCACGTGATCAGTGCATGATAGTCACGTGACAGTGTGTGATCAGCCACGTGATCAGTGCATGATCAGCCACGTGATCAGTGCATGATCAGCCACGTGATCAGTGCATGATCAGTCACGTGATCAGTGCATGATCAGCCACGTGATCAGTGCATGATCAGTCACGTGATCAGTGTATGATCAGCCACGTGATCAGTGCATGATATCCACGTGATCAGTGCATGATCAGCCACGTGATCAGTGCATGATAGCCACGTGATCAGTGCATGATCAGTCACGTGATCATGTGTGATCAGCCACGTGATCAGTGCATGATCAGCCACGTGATCAGTGCATGATCAATTACGTGATCAGTGCATGATCAGTCACGTGACCAGTACATGGTAGCTCGTGATCGCTGCAGCCACGTGATCAGTGCATGATAGCCACGTGATCAGTGCATGATCAGTCACGTGATCAGTGCATGATCAGTCACGTGATCAGTGCATGATCAGCCACGTGATCAGTGCATGATCAGTCACGTGATCAGTGCATGATCAGCCACGTGATCAGTGCATGATAGCCACGTGATCAGTGCATGATCAGTCACGTGATCAGTGCATGATCAGTCACGTGATCAGTGCATGATCAGCCACGTGATCAGTGCATGATCAGCCACGTGATCAGTGCATGATCAGTCACGTGATCAGTGCATGATCAGTCACGTGATCAGTGCATGATAGCTACGTGATCAGTGCATGATCAGCCACGTGATCAGTGCATGATAGCCACGTGATCAGTGCATGATCAGCCACGTGATCAGTGCATGATCAGCCACGTGATCAGTGCATGATCAGCCACGTGATCAGTGCATGATAGCCACGATCAGTGCATGATCAGTCACGTGATCAGTGTGATCAGCCACGTGATCAGTGCATGATCAGCCACGTGATCAGTGCATGATCAATTCGTGATCAGTGCATGATCAGTCACGTGATCAGTGCATGATAGCCACGTGATCAGTGCATGATCAGCCACGTGATCAGTGCATGATCAGCCACGTGATCAGTGCATGATATCCACGTGATCAGTGCATGACAGCCACGTGATCAGTGCATGATAGCCACGTGATCAGTGCATGATCAGTCACGTGATACATGTGTGATCAGCCACGTGATCAGTGCATGATGAGCCACGTGATCAGTGCAGGATCAATTACGTGATCAGTGCATGATCAGTCACGTGACCAGTACATGGTTGCTACGTGATCGTTGCATGATCAGCCACGTGAGCAGAGCATGATAGCCACGTGATCAGTGCATGATCAGTCACGTGATCAGTACATGATCAGTCACGTGAACAGTGCATGATCATTTACGTGATCAGTGCATGATCAGTCACGTGACCAGTATATGGTTGCTACGTGATCATTCCATGACGAGCCACGTGAGCAGTGCATGATAGCCACGTGATGTGTGCATGAGTTACGTGAGCAGAGTATGATCAGCCACGTGATCAGTGCATGAGTGCCACGTGATCAGTGCATGATATGTCACGTGACAGGTGTGTGATCAGCCACGTGAACAGTGCATGTTCAGCCACGTGATCAGTGCATGATAGCCACGTGATCAGTGCATGATCAGTTACGTGAGCAGTGTATGATCAGCCACGTGATCAGTGCATGGTCAGACACGTGAACAGTGTATGATCAGCCACGTGATCAGTGCATGATATCCAAGTGATCAGTGCATGATCATCACGTGATCAGTGTATGATCAGCCACGTGAACAGTGCATGCTCAGTCACGTGATCTGGGCCTGCTGAGCTGCGTGATTACTGTCTGCTCATCTGCTTGACAATTGCCAGCTGAGCTGCACGATTCCTGCCTGTCATCTGCTTGACAATTGCCAGCTGTGCTGCGTAATTCCTGCCTGCTCAGCTGCTTGATTATTGCCAGCTGAGCAGCATGATTCCTCACACCTGAGTTCCATGATTATTGCCTGCTGACTGTTTGATTCGTGCCTACTCAGCTCTTTGTTTATTGCCTCCAGAGGCACATGATCAGTGTATGATAGCAAACATGATCAGCGCATGATCAGTCACATGATCAGCGCCATTAAGTCACGTGATCACTACATGATAGTCATGTGATCAGTCCATGCTCAGTCACGGTATCAGTGCATGATCAGCCACGTGATCAGTGCATGATCTGTCACAAGATTAGTGTATGATCATCCACGTGATCAGTGCATGGGCAGTCATGTGATCAGTGCATGATATAGACGTGATCAGTGCATGATCAGTCTCGTGATCAGTGCATGATAGCCACGTGATCAGTGCATGATCAGTCACCTGATGGGTGTATGATCATTCACGTGACCTGTACATGGTAGCTACATGATCATTGCATGATCAGCCACGTGAGTAGTGCATGATAGCCACGTGATCACTGCATGATCAGTCACGTGATCAGTGCATGATCAGTCATGTGACCAGTACATGGTAGCTGCGTGATCATGGCATGATCAGCCACGTGAGCAGTGCATGATAGCCACGTGATCAGTGCATGATCAGACACGTGATCAGTGCATGATCAGTCACGTGATCAGTGCATGATCAGCCACGTGATCAGTGCATGACCAGGCACGTGATCAGTGTATGTCAGCCAAGTGATCAGTGCATGATAGCCACGTGATCAGTGCATGATCAGTCACGTGATCAGTGCATGATCAGTTATGTGATCAGTGTATGATCAGCCACGTGATCAGTGCATGATCAGCCACGTGATCAGTGCATGATCAATTACGTGATCAGTGCATGATCAGTCACGTGACCAGTACATGGTAGCTACGTGATCATTGCATGATCAGCCACGTGATCAGTGCATGATAGCCACGTGATCAGTGCATGATAGCCACGTGATCAGTGCATGATCAGTCATGTGATACGTGTGTGATCAGCCACGTGATCAGTGCATGATATCCACGTGATCAGTGCATGACAGCCACGTGATCAGTGCATGAGAGCCACGTGATCAGTGCATGATCAGTCACGTGATACATGTGTGATCAGCCACGTGATCAGTGCATGATGAGCCACGTGATCAGTGCAGGATCAATTACGTGATCAGTGCATGATCAGTCACGTGACCAGTACATGGTTGCTACGTGATCGTTGCATGATCAGCCACGTGAGCAGAGCATGATAGCCACGTGATCAGTGCATGATCAGTCACGTGATCAGTACATGATCAGTCACGTGAACAGTGCATGATCATTTACGTGATCTTTGCATGATCAGTCACGTGACCAGTATATGGTTGCTACGTGATCATTCCATGACGAGCCACGTGAGCAGTGCATGATAGCCACGTGATGTGTGCATGAGTTACGTGAGCAGAGTATGATCAGCCACGTGATCAGTGCATGAGTGCCACGTGATCAGTGCATGATATGTCACGTGACAGGTGTGTGATCAGCCACGTGAACAGTGCATGTTCAGCCACGTGATCAGTGCATGATAGCCACGTGATCAGTGCATGATCAGTTACGTGAGCAGTGTATGATCAGCCACGTGATCAGTGCATGGTCAGACACGTGAACAGTGTATGATCAGCCACGTGATCAGTGCATGATATCCAAGTGATCAGTGCATGATCATCACGTGATCAGTGTATGATCAGCCACGTGAACAGTGCATGCTCAGTCACGTGATCTGGGCCTGCTGAGCTGCGTGATTACTGTCTGCTCATCTGCTTGACAATTGCCAGCTGAGCTGCACGATTCCTGCCTGTCATCTGCTTGACAATTGCCAGCTGTGCTGCGTAATTCCTGCCTGCTCAGCTGCTTGATTATTGCCAGCTGAGCAGCATGATTCCTCACACCTGAGTTCCATGATTATTGCCTGCTGACTGTTTGATTCGTGCCTACTCAGCTCTTTGTTTATTGCCTCCAGAGGCACATGATCAGTGTATGATAGCAAACATGATCAGCGCATGATCAGTCACATGATCAGCGCCATTAAGTCACGTGATCACTACATGATAGTCATGTGATCAGTCCATGCTCAGTCACGGTATCAGTGCATGATCAGCCACGTGATCAGTGCATGATCTGTCACATGATTAGTGTATGATCATCCACGTGATCAGTGCATGGGCAGTCATGTGATCAGTGCATGATATAGACGTGATCAGTGCATGATCAGTCACGTGATCAGTGCATGATCAGCCACGTGATCAGTGCATGATCAGTCACGTGATCAGTGTATGATCAGCCACGTGATCAGTGCATGATAGCCACGTGATCAGTGCATGATCAGCCACGTGATCAGTGCATGATAGCCACGTGATCAGTGCATGATCAGTCATGTGATACGTGTGTGATCAGCCACGTGATCAGTGCATGATATCCACGTGATCAGTGCATGATCAGCCACGTGATCAGTGCATGATAGCCACGTGATCAGTGCATGATCAGTCACGTGATCATGTGTGATCAGCCACGTGATCAGTGCATGATGAGCCACGTGATCAGTGCATGATCAATTACGTGATCAGTGCATGATCAGTCACGTGACCAGTACATGGTTGCTACGTGATCGTTGCATGATCAGCCACGTGAGCAGTGCATGATAGCCACGTGATCAGTGCATGATCAGTCACGTGATCAGTACATGATCAGTCACGTGAACAGTGCATGATCATTTACGTGATCAGTGCATGATCAGTCACGTGACCAGTATATGGTAGCTACGTGATCATTCCATGACGAGCCACGTGAGCAGTGCATGATAGCCACGTGATGTGTGCATGAGTTACGTGAGCAGAGTATGATCAGCCACGTGATCAGTGCATGAGTGCCACGTGATCAGTGCATGATATGTCACGTGACAGGTGTGTGATCAGCCACGTGAACAGTGCATGTTCAGCCACGTGATCAGTGCATGATAGCCACGTGATCAGTGCATGATCAGTTACGTGAGCAGTGTATGATCAGCCACGTGATCAGTGCATGGTCAGACACGTGAACAGTGTATGATCAGCCACGTGATCAGTGCATGATATCCAAGTGATCAGTGCATGATCATCACGTGATCAGTGTATGATCAGCCACGTGAACAGTGCATGCTCAGTCACGTGATCTGGGCCTGCTGAGCTGCGTGATTACTGTCTGCTCATCTGCTTGACAATTGCCAGCTGAGCTGCACGATTCCTGCCTGTCATCTGCTTGACAATTGCCAGCTGTGCTGCGTAATTCCTGCCTGCTCAGCTGCTTGATTATTGCCAGCTGAGCAGCATGATTCCTCACACCTGAGTTCCATGATTATTGCCTGCTGACTGTTTGATTCGTGCCTACTCAGCTCTTTGTTTATTGCCTCCAGAGGCACATGATCAGTGTATGATAGCAAACATGATCAGCGCATGATCAGTCACATGATCAGCGCCATTAAGTCACGTGATCACTACATGATAGTCATGTGATCAGTCCATGCTCAGTCACGGTATCAGTGCATGATCAGCCACGTGATCAGTGCATGATCTGTCACAAGATTAGTGTATGATCATCCACGTGATCAGTGCATGGGCAGTCATGTGATCAGTGCATGATATAGACGTGATCAGTGCATGATCAGTCTCGTGATCAGTGCATGATAGCCACGTGATCAGTGCATGATCAGTCACCTGATGGGTGTATGATCATTCACGTGACCTGTACATGGTAGCTACATGATCATTGCATGATCAGCCACGTGAGTAGTGCATGATAGCCACGTGATCACTGCATGATCAGTCACGTGATCAGTGCATGATCAGTCATGTGACCAGTACATGGTAGCTGCGTGATCATGGCATGATCAGCCACGTGAGCAGTGCATGATAGCCACGTGATCAGTGCATGATCAGACACGTGATCAGTGCATGATCAGTCACGTGATCAGTGCATGATCAGCCCAGTGATCAGTGCATGATAGCCACGTGATCAGTGCATGATCAGTCACGTGATCAGTGCATGATCAGTCACGTGATCAGTGCATGATCAGCCACGTGATCAGTGCATGATCAGCCACGTGATCAGTGCATGATCAATTACGTGATCAGTGCATGATCAGTCACGTGACCAGTACATGGTAGCTACGTGATCATTGCATGATCAGCCACGTGATCAGTGCATGATAGCCACGTGATCAGTGCATGATAGCCACGTGATCAGTGCATGATCAGTCATGTGATACGTGTGTGATCAGCCACGTGATCAGTGCATGATATCCACGTGATCAGTGCATGACAGCCACGTGATCAGTGCATGAGAGCCACGTGATCAGTGCATGATCAGTCACGTGATACATGTGTGATCAGCCACGTGATCAGTGCATGATGAGCCACGTGATCAGTGCATGATCAATTACGTGATCAGTGCATGATCAGTCACGTGACCAGTACATGGTTGCTACGTGATCGTGCATGATCAGCCACGTGAGCAGTGCATGATAGCCACGTGATCAGTGCATGATCAGTCACGTGATCAGTACATGATCAGTCACGTGAACAGTGCATGATCATTTACGTGATCTTTGCATGATCAGTCACGTGACCAGTATATGGTTGCTACGTGATCATTCCATGACGAGCCACGTGAGCAGTGCATGATAGCCACGTGATGTGTGCATGAGTTACGTGAGCAGAGTATGATCAGCCACGTGATCAGTGCATGAGTGCCACGTGATCAGTGCATGATATGTCACGTGACAGGTGTGTGATCAGCCACGTGAACAGTGCATGTTCAGCCACGTGATCAGTGCATGATAGCCACGTGATCAGTGCATGATCAGTTACGTGAGCAGTGTATGATCAGCCACGTGATCAGTGCATGGTCAGACACGTGAACAGTGTATGATCAGCCACGTGATCAGTGCATGATATCCAAGTGATCAGTGCATGATCATCACGTGATCAGTGTATGATCAGCCACGTGAACAGTGCATGCTCAGTCACGTGATCTGGGCCTGCTGAGCTGCGTGATTACTGTCTGCTCATCTGCTTGACAATTGCCAGCTGAGCTGCACGATTCCTGCCTGTCATCTGCTTGACAATTGCCAGCTGTGCTGCGTAATTCCTGCCTGCTCAGCTGCTTGATTATTGCCAGCTGAGCAGCATGATTCCTCACACCTGAGTTCCATGATTATTGCCTGCTGACTGTTTGATTCGTGCCTACTCAGCTCTTTGTTTATTGCCTCCAGAGGCACATGATCAGTGTATGATAGCAAACATGATCAGCGCATGATCAGTCACATGATCAGCGCCATTAAGTCACGTGATCACTACATGATAGTCATGTGATCAGTCCATGCTCAGTCACGGTATCAGTGCATGATCAGCCACGTGATCAGTGCATGATCTGTCACAAGATTAGTGTATGATCATCCACGTGATCAGTGCATGGGCAGTCATGTGATCAGTGCATGATATAGACGTGATCAGTGCATGATCAGTCTCGTGATCAGTGCATGATAGCCACGTGATCAGTGCATGATCAGTCACCTGATGGGTGTATGATCATTCACGTGACCTGTACATGGTAGCTACATGATCATTGCATGATCAGCCACGTGAGTAGTGCATGATAGCCACGTGATCAGTGCATGATCAGTCACGTGATCAGTGCATGATCAGTCATGTGACCAGTACATGGTAGCTGCGTGATCATGCATGATCAGCCACGTGATCAGTGCATGATAGCCACGTGATCAGTGCATGATCAGTCACGTGATCAGTGCATGATCAGTCACGTGATCAGTGCATGATCAGCCACGTGATCAGTGCATGATCAGCCACGTGATCAGTGCATGATCATTACGTGATCAGTGCATGATCAGTCACGTGATCAGTGCATGGTAGCTACGTGATCAGTGCATGATCAGCCACGTGATCAGTGCATGATAGCCACGTGATCAGTGCATGATAGCCACGTGATCAGTGCATGATCAGTCATGTGATACGTGTGTGATCAGCCACGTGATCAGTGCATGATATCCACGTGATCAGTGCATGACAGCCACGTGATCAGTGCATGAGAGCCACGTGATCAGTGCATGATCAGTCACGTGATACATGTGTGATCAGCCACGTGATCAGTGCATGATGAGCCACGTGATCAGTGCATGATCAATTACGTGATCAGTGCATGATCAGTCACGTGACCAGTACATGGTTGCTACGTGATCGTTGCATGATCAGCCACGTGAGCAGAGCATGATAGCCACGTGATCAGTGCATGATCAGTCACGTGATCAGTACATGATCAGTCACGTGAACAGTGCATGATCATTTACGTGATCAGTGCATGATCAGTCACGTGACCAGTATATGGTTGCTACGTGATCATTCCATGACGAGCCACGTGAGCAGTGCATGATAGCCACGTGATGTGTGCATGAGTTACGTGAGCAGAGTATGATCAGCCACGTGATCAGTGCATGAGTGCCACGTGATCAGTGCATGATATGTCACGTGACAGGTGTGTGATCAGCCACGTGAACAGTGCATGTTCAGCCACGTGATCAGTGCATGATAGCCACGTGATCAGTGCATGATCAGTTACGTGAGCAGTGTATGATCAGCCACGTGATCAGTGCATGGTCAGACACGTGAACAGTGTATGATCAGCCACGTGATCAGTGCATGATATCCAAGTGATCAGTGCATGATCATCACGTGATCAGTGTATGATCAGCCACGTGAACAGTGCATGCTCAGTCACGTGATCTGGGCCTGCTGAGCTGCGTGATTACTGTCTGCTCATCTGCTTGACAATTGCCAGCTGAGCTGCACGATTCCTGCCTGTCATCTGCTTGACAATTGCCAGCTGTGCTGCGTAATTCCTGCCTGCTCAGCTGCTTGATTATTGCCAGCTGAGCAGCATGATTCCTCACAGCTGAGTTCCATGATTATTGCCTGCTGACTGTTTGATTCGTGCCTACTCAGCTCTTTGTTTATTGCCTCCAGAGGCACATGATCAGTGTATGATAGCAAACATGATCAGCGCATGATCAGTCACATGATCAGCGCCATTAAGTCACGTGATCACTACATGATAGTCATGTGATCAGTCCATGCTCAGTCACGGTATCAGTGCATGATCAGCCACGTGATCAGTGCATGATCTGTCACAAGATTAGTGTATGATCATCCACGTGATCAGTGCATGGGCAGTCATGTGATCAGTGCATGATATAGACGTGATCAGTGCATGATCAGTCTCGTGATCAGTGCATGATAGCCACGTGATCAGTGCATGATCAGTCACCTGATGGGTGTATGATCATTCACGTGACCTGTACATGGTAGCTACATGATCATTGCATGATCAGCCACGTGAGTAGTTCATGATAGCCACGTGATCACTGCATGATCAGTCACGTGATCAGTGCATGATCAGTCATGTGACCAGTACATGGTAGCTGCGTGATCATGCATGATCAGCCACGTGAGCAGTGCATGATAGCCACGTGATCAGTGCATGATCAGACACGTGATCAGTGCATGATCAGTCACGTGATCAGTGCATGATCAGCCACGTGATCAGTGCATGATCAGGCACGTGATCAGTGTATGTCAGCCAAGTGATCAGTGCATGATAGCCACGTGATCAGTGCATGATCAGTCACGTGATCAGTGCATGATCAGTTATGTGATCAGTGTATGATCAGCCACGTGATCAGTGCATGATCAGCCACATGATCAGTGCATGATCAATTACGTGATCAGTGCATGATCAGTCACGTGACCAGTACATGGTAGCTACGTGATCATTGCATGATCAGCCACGTGATCAGTGCATGATAGCCACGTGATCAGTGCATGATAGCCACGTGATCAGTGCATGATCAGTCATGTGATACGTGTGATCAGCCACGTGATCAGTGCATGATATCCACGTGATCAGTGCATGACAGCCACGTGATCAGTGCATGAGAGCCACGTGATCAGTGCATGATCAGTCACGTGATACATGTGTGATCAGCCACGTGATCAGTGCATGATGAGCCACGTGATCAGTGCAGGATCAATTACGTGATCAGTGCATGATCAGTCACGTGACCAGTACATGGTTGCTACGTGATCGTTGCATGATCAGCCACGTGAGCAGAGCATGATAGCCACGTGATCAGTGCATGATCAGTCACGTGATCAGTACATGATCAGTCACGTGAACAGTGCATGATCATTTACGTGATCTTTGCATGATCAGTCACGTGACCAGTATATGGTTGCTACGTGATCATTCCATGACGAGCCACGTGAGCAGTGCATGATAGCCACGTGATGTGTGCATGAGTTACGTGAGCAGAGTATGATCAGCCACGTGATCAGTGCATGAGTGCCACGTGATCAGTGCATGATATGTCACGTGACAGGTGTGTGATCAGCCACGTGAACAGTGCATGTTCAGCCACGTGATCAGTGCATGATAGCCACGTGATCAGTGCATGATCAGTTACGTGAGCAGTGTATGATCAGCCACGTGATCAGTGCATGGTCAGACACGTGAACAGTGTATGATCAGCCACGTGATCAGTGCATGATATCCAAGTGATCAGTGCATGATCATCACGTGATCAGTGTATGATCAGCCACGTGAACAGTGCATGCTCAGTCACGTGATCTGGGCCTGCTGAGCTGCGTGATTACTGTCTGCTCATCTGCTTGACAATTGCCAGCTGAGCTGCACGATTCCTGCCTGTCATCTGCTTGACAATTGCCAGCTGTGCTGCGTAATTCCTGCCTGCTCAGCTGCTTGATTATTGCCAGCTGAGCAGCATGATTCCTCACACCTGAGTTCCATGATTATTGCCTGCTGACTGTTTGATTCGTGCCTACTCAGCTCTTTGTTTATTGCCTCCAGAGGCACATGATCAGTGTATGATAGCAAACATGATCAGCGCATGATCAGTCACATGATCAGCGCCATTAAGTCACGTGATCACTACATGATAGTCATGTGATCAGTCCATGCTCAGTCACGGTATCAGTGCATGATCAGCCACGTGATCAGTGCATGATCTGTCACAAGATTAGTGTATGATCATCCACGTGATCAGTGCATGGGCAGTCATGTGATCAGTGCATGATATAGACGTGATCAGTGCATGATCAGTCTCGTGATCAGTGCATGATAGCCACGTGATCAGTGCATGATCAGTCACCTGATGGGTGTATGATCATTCACGTGACCTGTACATGGTAGCTACATGATCATTGCATGATCAGCCACGTGAGTAGTGCATGATAGCCACGTGATCAGTGCATGATCAGTCACGTGATCAGTGCATGATCAGTCATGTGACCAGTACATGGTAGCTGCGTGATCATGGCATGATCAGCCACGTGAGCAGTGCATGATAGCCACGTGATCAGTGCATGATCAGTCACGTGATCAGTGCATGATCAGTCACGTGATCAGTGCATGATCAGCCACGTGATCAGTGCATGATCAGCCACGTGATCAGTGCATGATCAGTCACGTGATCAGTGCATGATAGCCACGTGATCAGTGCATGATCAGCCACGTGATCAGTGCATGATAGCCACGTGATGTGTGCATGAGCACGTGATCAGTGCATGATCAGCCACATGATCAGTGCATGATCAATTACGTGATCAGTGCATGATCAGTCACGTGACCAGTACATGATAGCTACGTGATCATTGCATGATCAGCCACGTGATCAGTGCATGATAGCCACGTGATCAGTGCATGATAGCCACGTGATCAGTGCATGATCAGTCATGTGATACGTGTGTGATCAGCCACGTGATCAGTGCATGATATCCACGTGATCAGTGCATGACAGCCACGTGATCAGTGCATGAGAGCCACGTGATCAGTGCATGATCAGTCACGTGATACATGTGTGATCAGCCACGTGATCAGTGCATGATGAGCCACGTGATCAGTGCAGGATCAATTACGTGATCAGTGCATGATCAGTCACGTGACCAGTACATGGTTGCTACGTGATCGTTGCATGATCAGCCACGTGAGCAGTGCATGATAGCCACGTGATCAGTGCATGATCAGTCACGTGATCAGTACATGATCAGTCACGTGAACAGTGCATGATCATTTACGTGATCTGCATGATCAGTCACGTGACCAGTATATGGTTGCTACGTGATCATTCCATGACGAGCCACGTGAGCAGTGCATGATAGCCACGTGATGTGTGCATGAGTTACGTGAGCAGAGTATGATCAGCCACGTGATCAGTGCATGAGTGCCACGTGATCAGTGCATGATATGTCACGTGACAGGTGTGTGATCAGCCACGTGAACAGTGCATGTTCAGCCACGTGATCAGTGCATGATAGCCACGTGATCAGTGCATGATCAGTTACGTGAGCAGTGTATGATCAGCCACGTGATCAGTGCATGGTCAGACACGTGAACAGTGTATGATCAGCCACGTGATCAGTGCATGATATCCAAGTGATCAGTGCATGATCATCACGTGATCAGTGTATGATCAGCCACGTGAACAGTGCATGCTCAGTCACGTGATCTGGGCCTGCTGAGCTGCGTGATTACTGTCTGCTCATCTGCTTGACAATTGCCAGCTGAGCTGCACGATTCCTGCCTGTCATCTGCTTGACAATTGCCAGCTGTGCTGCGTAATTCCTGCCTGCTCAGCTGCTTGATTATTGCCAGCTGAGCAGCATGATTCCTCACACCTGAGTTCCATGATTATTGCCTGCTGACTGTTTGATTCGTGCCTACTCAGCTCTTTGTTTATTGCCTCCAGAGGCACATGATCAGTGTATGATAGCAAACATGATCAGCGCATGATCAGTCACATGATCAGCGCCATTAAGTCACGTGATCACTACATGATAGTCATGTGATCAGTCCATGCTCAGTCACGGTATCAGTGCATGATCAGCCACGTGATCAGTGCATGATCTGTCACAAGATTAGTGTATGATCATCCACGTGATCAGTGCATGGCAGTCATGTGATCAGTGCATGATATAGACGTGATCAGTGCATGATCAGTCACGTGATCAGTGCATGATAGCCACGTGATCAGTGCATGATCAGTCACCTGATGGGTGTATGATCATTCACGTGACCTGTACATGGTAGCTACATGATCATTGCATGATCAGCCACGTGAGTAGTGCATGATAGCCACGTGATCAGTGCATGATCAGTCACGTGATCAGTGCATGATCAGTCATGTGACCAGTACATGGTAGCTGCGTGATCATGCATGATCAGCCACGTGAGCAGTGCATGATAGCCACGTGATCAGTGCATGATCAGCCACGTGATCAGTGCATGATCAGTCACGTGATCAGTGCATGATCAGCCACGTGATCAGTGCATGATCATTTACGTGATCAGTGCATGATCAGTCACGTGACCAGTATATGGTTGCTACGTGATCATTCCATGACAGCCACGTGATCAGTGCATGATAGCCACGTGATGTGTGCATGAGTTACGTGAGCAGAGTATGATCAGCCACGTGATCAGTGCATGAGTGCCACGTGATCAGTGCATGATATGTCACGTGACAGTGTGTGATCAGCCACGTGATCAGTGCATGATCAGCCACGTGATCAGTGCATGATAGCCACGTGATCAGTGCATGATCAGTTACGTGAGCAGTGTATGATCAGCCACGTGATCAGTGCATGGTCAGACACGTGAACAGTGTATGATCAGCCACGTGATCAGTGCATGATATCCACGTGATCAGTGCATGATCATCACGTGATCAGTGTATGATCAGCCACGTGAACAGTGCATGCTCAGTCACGTGATCTGGGCCTGCTGAGCTGCGTGATTACTGTCTGCTCATCTGCTTGACAATTGCCAGCTGAGCTGCACGATTCCTGCCTGTCATCTGCTTGACAATTGCCAGCTGTGCTGCGTAATTCCTGCCTGCTCAGCTGCTTGATTATTGCCAGCTGAGCAGCATGATTCCTCACAGCTGAGTTCCATGATTATTGCCTGCTGACTGTTTGATTCGTGCCTACTCAGCTCTTTGTTTATTGCCTCCAGAGGCACATGATCAGTGTATGATAGCAAACATGATCAGCGCATGATCAGTCACATGATCAGCGCCATTAAGTCACGTGATCACTACATGATAGTCATGTGATCAGTCCATGCTCAGTCACGGTATCAGTGCATGATCAGCCACGTGATCAGTGCATGATCTGTCACAAGATTAGTGTATGATCATCCACGTGATCAGTGCATGGGCAGTCATGTGATCAGTGCATGATATAGACGTGATCAGTGCATGATCAGTCTCGTGATCAGTGCATGATAGCCACGTGATCAGTGCATGATCAGTCACCTGATGGGTGTATGATCATTCACGTGACCTGTACATGGTAGCTACATGATCATTGCATGATCAGCCACGTGAGTAGTGCATGATAGCCACGTGATCAGTGCATGATCAGTCACGTGATCAGTGCATGATCAGTCATGTGACCAGTACATGGTAGCTGCGTGATCATGGCATGATCAGCCACGTGAGCAGTGCATGATAGCCACGTGATCAGTGCATGATCAGACACGTGATCAGTGCATGATCAGTCACGTGATCAGTGCATGATCAGCCACGTGATCAGTGCATGATCAGGCACGTGATCAGTGTATGTCAGCCACGTGATCAGTGCATGATAGCCACGTGATCAGTGCATGATCAGTCACGTGATCAGTGCATGATCACACGTGATCAGTGCATGATCAGCCACGTGATCAGTGCATGATCAGCCACGTGATCAGTGCATGATCAGTTACGTGATCAGTGCATGATCAGTCACGTGACCAGTACATGGTAGCTACGTGATCATTGCATGATCAGCCACGTGATCAGTGCATGATAGCCACGTGATCAGTGCATGATAGCCACGTGATCAGTGCATGATCAGTCATGTGATACGTGTGTGATCAGCCACGTGATCAGTGCATGATATCCACGTGATCAGTGCATGACAGCCACGTGATCAGTGCATGAGAGCCACGTGATCAGTGCATGATCAGTCACGTGATACATGTGTGATCAGCCACGTGATCAGTGCATGATGAGCCACGTGATCAGTGCAGGATCAATTACGTGATCAGTGCATGATCAGTCACGTGACCAGTACATGGTTGCTACGTGATCGTTGCATGATCAGCCACGTGAGCAGAGCATGATAGCCACGTGATCAGTGCATGATCAGTCACGTGATCAGTACATGATCAGTCACGTGAACAGTGCATGATCATTTACGTGATCTTTGCATGATCAGTCACGTGACCAGTATATGGTTGCTACGTGATCATTCCATGACGAGCCACGTGAGCAGTGCATGATAGCCACGTGATGTGTGCATGAGTTACGTGAGCAGAGTATGATCAGCCACGTGATCAGTGCATGAGTGCCACGTGATCAGTGCATGATATGTCACGTGACAGGTGTGTGATCAGCCACGTGAACAGTGCATGTTCAGCCACGTGATCAGTGCATGATAGCCACGTGATCAGTGCATGATCAGTTACGTGAGCAGTGTATGATCAGCCACGTGATCAGTGCATGGTCAGACACGTGAACAGTGTATGATCAGCCACGTGATCAGTGCATGATATCCAAGTGATCAGTGCATGATCATCACGTGATCAGTGTATGATCAGCCACGTGAACAGTGCATGCTCAGTCACGTGATCTGGGCCTGCTGAGCTGCGTGATTACTGTCTGCTCATCTGCTTGACAATTGCCAGCTGAGCTGCACGATTCCTGCCTGTCATCTGCTTGACAATTGCCAGCTGTGCTGCGTAATTCCTGCCTGCTCAGCTGCTTGATTATTGCCAGCTGAGCAGCATGATTCCTCACACCTGAGTTCCATGATTATTGCCTGCTGACTGTTTGATTCGTGCCTACTCAGCTCTTTGTTTATTGCCTCCAGAGGCACATGATCAGTGTATGATAGCAAACATGATCAGCGCATGATCAGTCACATGATCAGCGCCATTAAGTCACGTGATCACTACATGATAGTCATGTGATCAGTCCATGCTCAGTCACGGTATCAGTGCATGATCAGCCACGTGATCAGTGCATGATCTGTCACAAGATTAGTGTATGATCATCCACGTGATCAGTGCATGGGCAGTCATGTGATCAGTGCATGATATAGACGTGATCAGTGCATGATCAGTCTCGTGATCAGTGCATGATAGCCACGTGATCAGTGCATGATCAGTCACCTGATGGGTGTATGATCATTCACGTGACCTGTACATGGTAGCTACATGATCATTGCATGATCAGCCACGTGAGTAGTGCATGATAGCCACGTGATCAGTGCATGATCAGTCACGTGATCAGTGCATGATCAGTCATGTGACCAGTACATGGTAGCTGCGTGATCATGGCATGATCAGCCACGTGAGCAGTGCATGATAGCCACGTGATCAGTGCATGATCAGACACGAGATCAGTGCATGATCAGTCACGTGATCAGTGCATGATCAGCCACGTGATCAGTGCATGATCAGGCACGTGATCAGTGTATGTCAGCCACGTGATCAGTGCATGATAGCCACGTGATCAGTGCATGATCAGTCACGTGATCAGTGCATGATCAGTTATGTGATCAGTGTATGATCAGCCACGTGATCAGTGCATGATCAGCCACATGATCAGTGCATGATCAATTACGTGATCAGTGCATGATCAGTCACGTGACCAGTACATGGTAGCTACGTGATCATTGCCTGATCAGCCACGTGATCAGTGCATGATAGCCACGTGATCAGTGCATGATAGCCACGTGATCAGTGCATGATCAGTCATGTGATACGTGTGTGATCAGCCACGTGATCAGTGCATGATATCCACGTGATCAGTGCATGACAGCCACGTGATCAGTGCATGAGAGCCACGTGATCAGTGCATGATCAGTCACGTGATACATGTGTGATCAGCCACGTGATCAGTGCATGATGAGCCACGTGATCAGTGCAGGATCAATTACGTGATCAGTGCATGATCAGTCACGTGACCAGTACATGGTTGCTACGTGATCGTTGCATGATCAGCCACGTGAGCAGAGCATGATAGCCACGTGATCAGTGCATGATCAGTCACGTGATCAGTACATGATCAGTCACGTGAACAGTGCATGATCATTTACGTGATCTGTGCATGATCAGTCACGTGACCAGTATATGGTTGCTACGTGATCATTCCATGACGAGCCACGTGAGCAGTGCATGATAGCCACGTGATGTGTGCATGAGTTACGTGAGCAGAGTATGATCAGCCACGTGATCAGTGCATGAGTGCCACGTGATCAGTGCATGATATGTCACGTGACAGGTGTGTGATCAGCCACGTGAACAGTGCATGTTCAGCCACGTGATCAGTGCATGATAGCCACGTGATCAGTGCATGATCAGTTACGTGAGCAGTGTATGATCAGCCACGTGATCAGTGCATGGTCAGACACGTGAACAGTGTATGATCAGCCACGTGATCAGTGCATGATATCCAAGTGATCAGTGCATGATCATCACGTGATCAGTGTATGATCAGCCACGTGAACAGTGCATGCTCAGTCACGTGATCTGGGCCTGCTGAGCTGCGTGATTACTGTCTGCTCATCTGCTTGACAATTGCCAGCTGAGCTGCACGATTCCTGCCTGTCATCTGCTTGACAATTGCCAGCTGTGCTGCGTAATTCCTGCCTGCTCAGCTGCTTGATTATTGCCAGCTGAGCAGCATGATTCCTCACACCTGAGTTCCATGATTATTGCCTGCTGACTGTTTGATTCGTGCCTACTCAGCTCTTTGTTTATTGCCTCCAGAGGCACATGATCAGTGTATGATAGCAAACATGATCAGCGCATGATCAGTCACATGATCAGCGCCATTAAGTCACGTGATCACTACATGATAGTCATGTGATCAGTCCATGCTCAGTCACGGTATCAGTGCATGATCAGCCACGTGATCAGTGCATGATCTGTCACAAGATTAGTGTATGATCATCCACGTGATCAGTGCATGGGCAGTCATGTGATCAGTGCATGATATAGACGTGATCAGTGCATGATCAGTCTCGTGATCAGTGCATGATAGCCACGTGATCAGTGCATGATCAGTCACCTGATGGGTGTATGATCATTCACGTGACCTGTACATGGTAGCTACATGATCATTGCATGATCAGCCACGTGAGTAGTGCATGATAGCCACGTGATCACTGCATGATCAGTCACGTGATCAGTGCATGATCAGTCATGTGACCAGTACATGGTAGCTGCGTGATCATGGCATGATCAGCCACGTGAGCAGTGCATGATAGCCACGTGATCAGTGCATGATCAGTCACGTGATCAGTGCATGATCAGTCACGTGATCAGTGCATGATCAGCCACGTGATCAGTGCATGATCAGCCACGTGATCAGTGCATGATCAGTCACGTGATCAGTATATGGTAGCTACGTGATCATTGCATGACAGCCACGTGATCAGTGCATGATAGCCACGTGATGTGTGCATGAGTTACGTGATCAGTGTATGATCAGCCACGTGATCAGTGCATGAGTGCCACGTGATCAGTGCATGATAGTCACGTGACAGTGTGTGATCAGCCACGTGATCAGTGCATGATCAGCCACGTGATCAGTGCATGATAGCCACGTGATCAGTGCATGATCAGTTACGTGAGCAGTGCATGATCAGCCACGTGATCAGTGCATGGTCAGACACGTGAACAGTGTATGATCAGCCACGTGATCAGTGCATGATATCCAGTGATCAGTGCATGATCATCACGTGATCAGTGTATGATCAGCCACGTGAACAGTGCATGCTCAGTCACGTGATCAGGGCCTGCTGAGCTGCGTGATTACTGTCTGCTCATCTGCTTGACAATTGCCAGCTGAGCTGCACGATTCCTGCCTGTCATCTGCTTGACAATTGCCAGCTGTGCTGCGTAATTCCTGCCTGCTCAGCTGCTTGATTATTGCCAGCTGAGCAGCATGATTCCTCACAGCTGAGTTCCATGATTATTGCCTGCTGACTGTTTGATTCGTGCCTACTCAGCTCTTTGTTTATTGCCTCCAGAGGCACATGATCAGTGTATGATAGCAAACATGATCAGCGCATGATCAGTCACATGATCAGCGCCATTAAGTCACGTGATCACTACATGATAGTCATGTGATCAGTCCATGCTCAGTCACGGTATCAGTGCATGATCAGCCACGTGATCAGTGCATGATCTGTCACAAGATTAGTGTATGATCATCCACGTGATCAGTGCATGGGCAGTCATGTGATCAGTGCATGATATAGACGTGATCAGTGCATGATCAGTCTCGTGATCAGTGCATGATAGCCACGTGATCAGTGCATGATCAGTCACCTGATGGGTGTATGATCATTCACGTGACCTGTACATGGTAGCTACATGATCATTGCATGATCAGCCACGTGAGTAGTGCATGATAGCCACGTGATCAGTGCATGATCAGTCACGTGATCAGTGCATGATCAGTCATGTGACCAGTACATGGTAGCTGCGTGATCATGCATGATCAGCCACGTGAGCAGTGCATGATAGCCACGTGATCAGTGCATGATCAGACACGTGATCAGTGCATGATCAGTCACGTGATCAGTGCATGATCAGCCACGTGATCAGTGCATGACCAGGCACGTGATCAGTGCATGTCAGCCAAGTGATCAGTGCATGATAGCCACGTGATCAGTGCATGATCAGTCACGTGATCAGTGCATGATCAGTTACGTGATCAGTGCATGATCAGCCACGTGATCAGTGCATGATCAGCCACGTGATCAGTGCATGATCAATTACGTGATCAGTGCATGATCAGTCACGTGATCAGTGCATGGTAGCTACGTGATCATTGCATGATCAGCCACGTGATCAGTGCATGATAGCCACGTGATCAGTGCATGATAGCCACGTGATCAGTGCATGATCAGTCATGTGATACGTGTGTGATCAGCCACGTGATCAGTGCATGATATCCACGTGATCAGTGCATGACAGCCACGTGATCAGTGCATGAGAGCCACGTGATCAGTGCATGATCAGTCACGTGATACATGTGTGATCAGCCACGTGATCAGTGCATGATGAGCCACGTGATCAGTGCAGGATCAATTACGTGATCAGTGCATGATCAGTCACGTGACCAGTACATGGTTGCTACGTGATCGTTGCATGATCAGCCACGTGAGCAGAGCATGATAGCCACGTGATCAGTGCATGATCAGTCACGTGATCAGTACATGATCAGTCACGTGAACAGTGCATGATCATTTACGTGATCTGTGCATGATCAGTCACGTGACCAGTATATGGTTGCTACGTGATCATTCCATGACGAGCCACGTGAGCAGTGCATGATAGCCACGTGATGTGTGCATGAGTTACGTGAGCAGAGTATGATCAGCCACGTGATCAGTGCATGAGTGCCACGTGATCAGTGCATGATATGTCACGTGACAGGTGTGTGATCAGCCACGTGAACAGTGCATGTTCAGCCACGTGATCAGTGCATGATAGCCACGTGATCAGTGCATGATCAGTTACGTGAGCAGTGTATGATCAGCCACGTGATCAGTGCATGGTCAGACACGTGAACAGTGTATGATCAGCCACGTGATCAGTGCATGATATCCAAGTGATCAGTGCATGATCATCACGTGATCAGTGTATGATCAGCCACGTGAACAGTGCATGCTCAGTCACGTGATCTGGGCCTGCTGAGCTGCGTGATTACTGTCTGCTCATCTGCTTGACAATTGCCAGCTGAGCTGCACGATTCCTGCCTGTCATCTGCTTGACAATTGCCAGCTGTGCTGCGTAATTCCTGCCTGCTCAGCTGCTTGATTATTGCCAGCTGAGCAGCATGATTCCTCACACCTGAGTTCCATGATTATTGCCTGCTGACTGTTTGATTCGTGCCTACTCAGCTCTTTGTTTATTGCCTCCAGAGGCACATGATCAGTGTATGATAGCAAACATGATCAGCGCATGATCAGTCACATGATCAGCGCCATTAAGTCACGTGATCACTACATGATAGTCATGTGATCAGTCCATGCTCAGTCACGGTATCAGTGCATGATCAGCCACGTGATCAGTGCATGATCTGTCACAGATTAGTGTATGATCATCCACGTGATCAGTGCATGGGCAGTCATGTGATCAGTGCATGATATAGACGTGATCAGTGCATGATCAGTCTCGTGATCAGTGCATGATAGCCACGTGATCAGTGCATGATCAGTCACCTGATGGGTGTATGATCATTCACGTGACCTGTACATGGTAGCTACATGATCATTGCATGATCAGCCACGTGAGTAGTGCATGATAGCCACGTGATCACTGCATGATCAGTCACGTGATCAGTGCATGATCAGTCATGTGACCAGTACATGGTAGCTGCGTGATCATGGCATGATCAGCCACGTGAGCAGTGCATGATAGCCACGTGATCAGTGCATGATCAGTCACGTGATCAGTGCATGATCAGTCACGTGATCAGTGCATGATCAGCCACGTGATCAGTGCATGATCAGCCACGTGATCAGTGCATGATCAGTCACGTGACCAGTACATGGTTGCACGTGATCAGTGCATGATCAGCCACGTGATCAGTGCATGATAGCCACGTGATCAGTGCATGAGTCACGTGATCAGTGTATGATCAGCCACGTGATCAGTGCATGATGCCACGTGATCAGTGCATGATCAGTCACGTGATCAGTGCATGATCAGCCACGTGATCAGTGCATGATCAGCCACGTGATCAGTGCATGATCAGTCACGTGATCAGTGCATGATCAGTCACGTGATCAGTGCATGATAGCCACGTGATCAGTGCATGATCAGCCACGTGATCAGTGCATGATAGCCACGTGATCAGTGCATGATCAGTTACGTGAGCAGTGTATGATCAGCCACGTGATCAGTGCATGGTCAGACACGTGAACAGTGTATGATCAGCCACGTGATCAGTGCATGATATCCAAGTGATCAGTGCATGATCATCACGTGATCAGTGTATGATCAGCCACGTGAACAGTGCATGCTCAGTCACGTGATCTGGGCCTGCTGAGCTGCGTGATTACTGTCTGCTCATCTGCTTGACAATTGCCAGCTGAGCTGCACGATTCCTGCCTGTCATCTGCTTGACAATTGCCAGCTGTGCTGCGTAATTCCTGCCTGCTCAGCTGCTTGATTATTGCCAGCTGAGCAGCATGATTCCTCACAGCTGAGTTCCATGATTATTGCCTGCTGACTGTTTGATTCGTGCCTACTCAGCTCTTTGTTTATTGCCTCCAGAGGCACATGATCAGTGTATGATAGCAAACATGATCAGCGCATGATCAGTCACATGATCAGCGCCATTAAGTCACGTGATCACTACATGATAGTCATGTGATCAGTCCATGCTCAGTCACGGTATCAGTGCATGATCAGCCACGTGATCAGTGCATGATCTGTCACAAGATTAGTGTATGATCATCCACGTGATCAGTGCACGGGCAGTCATGTGATCAGTGCATGATATAGACGTGATCAGTGCATGATCAGTCTCGTGATCAGTGCATGATAGCCACGTGATCAGTGCATGATCAGTCACCTGATGGGTGTATGATCATTCACGTGACCTGTACATGGTAGCTACATGATCATTGCATGATCAGCCACGTGAGTAGTGCATGATAGCCACGTGATCACTGCATGATCAGTCACGTGATCAGTGCATGATCAGTCATGTGACCAGTACATGGTAGCTGCGTGATCATGGCATGATCAGCCACGTGAGCAGTGCATGATAGCCACGTGATCAGTGCATGATCAGACACGTGATCAGTGCATGATCAGTCACGTGATCAGTGCATGATCAGCCACGTGATCAGTGCATGATCAGGCACGTGATCAGTGCATGATCAGCCACGTGATCAGTGCATGATAGCCACGTGATCAGTGCATGATCAGTCACGTGATCAGTGCATGATCAGTCACGTGATCAGTGCATGATCAGCCACGTGATCAGTGCATGATCAGCCACGTGATCAGTGCATGATCAATTACGTGATCAGTGCATGATCAGTCACGTGACCAGTACATGGTAGCTACGTGATCATTGCATGATCAGCCACGTGATCAGTGCATGATAGCCACGTGATCAGTGCATGATAGCCACGTGATCAGTGCATGATCAGTCATGTGATACGTGTGTGATCAGCCACGTGATCAGTGCATGATATCCACGTGATCAGTGCATGACAGCCACGTGATCAGTGCATGAGAGCCACGTGATCAGTGCATGATCAGTCACGTGATACATGTGTGATCAGCCACGTGATCAGTGCATGATGAGCCACGTGATCAGTGCATGATCAATTACGTGATCAGTGCATGATCAGTCACGTGACCAGTACATGGTTGCTACGTGATCGTTGCATGATCAGCCACGTGAGCAGAGCATGATAGCCACGTGATCAGTGCATGATCAGTCACGTGATCAGTACATGATCAGTCACGTGAACAGTGCATGATCATTTACGTGATCTGTGCATGATCAGTCACGTGACCAGTATATGGTGGTTACGTGATCATTCCATGACGAGCCACGTGAGCAGTGCATGATAGCCACGTGATGTGTGCATGAGTTACGTGAGCAGAGTATGATCAGCCACGTGATCAGTGCATGAGTGCCACGTGATCAGTGCATGATATGTCACGTGACAGGTGTGTGATCAGCCACGTGAACAGTGCATGTTCAGCCACGTGATCAGTGCATGATAGCCACGTGATCAGTGCATGATCAGTTACGTGAGCAGTGTATGATCAGCCACGTGATCAGTGCATGGTCAGACACGTGAACAGTGTATGATCAGCCACGTGATCAGTGCATGATATCCAAGTGATCAGTGCATGATCATCACGTGATCAGTGTATGATCAGCCACGTGAACAGTGCATGCTCAGTCACGTGATCTGGGCCTGCTGAGCTGCGTGATTACTGTCTGCTCATCTGCTTGACAATTGCCAGCTGAGCTGCACGATTCCTGCCTGTCATCTGCTTGACAATTGCCAGCTGTGCTGCGTAATTCCTGCCTGCTCAGCTGCTTGATTATTGCCAGCTGAGCAGCATGATTCCTCACACCTGAGTTCCATGATTATTGCCTGCTGACTGTTTGATTCGTGCCTACTCAGCTCTTTGTTTATTGCCTCCAGAGGCACATGATCAGTGTATGATAGCAAACATGATCAGCGCATGATCAGTCACATGATCAGCGCCATTAAGTCACGTGATCACTACATGATAGTCATGTGATCAGTCCATGCTCAGTCACGGTATCAGTGCATGATCAGCCACGTGATCAGTGCATGATCTGTCACATGATTAGTGTATGATCATCCACGTGATCAGTGCATGGCAGTCATGTGATCAGTGCATGATATAGACGTGATCAGTGCATGATCAGTCTCGTGATCAGTGCATGATAGCCACGTGATCAGTGCATGATCAGTCACCTGATGGGTGTATGATCATTCACGTGACCTGTACATGGTAGCTACATGATCATTGCATGATCAGCCACGTGAGTAGTGCATGATAGCCACGTGATCACTGCATGATCAGTCACGTGATCAGTGCATGATCAGTCATGTGACCAGTACATGGTAGCTGCGTGATCATGCATGATCAGCCACGTGAGCAGTGCATGATAGCCACGTGATCAGTGCATGATCAGACACGTGATCAGTGCATGATCAGTCACGTGATCAGTGCATGATCAGCCACGTGATCAGTGCATGATCAGCCACGTGATCAGTGCATGATCAGTCACGTGATCAGTGCATGATAGCACGTGATCAGTGCATGATAGCCACGTGATCAGTGCATGATCAGCCACGTGATGTGTGCATGAGTCACGTGATCAGTGCATGATCAGCCACGTGATCAGTGCATGAGTGCCACGTGATCAGTGCATGATCAGTCACGTGATCAGTGCATGATCAGCCACGTGATCAGTGCATGATCAGCCACGTGATCAGTGCATGATCAGCCACGTGATCAGTGCATGATCAGTCACGTGATCAGTGCATGATAGCCACGTGATCAGTGCATGATCAGCCACGTGATCAGTGCATGATCAGCCACGTGATCAGTGCATGATAGCCACGTGATCAGTGCATGATCAGTCACGTGATAGTGCATGATCAGCCACGTGATCAGTGCATGATAGCCACGTGATCAGTGCATGATCAGCCACGTGATCAGTGCATGATCAGCCACGTGATCAGTGCATGATCAGTCACGTGATACATGCATGATCAGCCACGTGATCAGTGCATGATCAGCCACGTGATCAGTGCATGATCAATTACGTGATCAGTGCATGATCAGTCACGTGATCAGTGCATGGTTGCTACGTGATCGTGCATGATCAGCCACGTGATCAGTGCATGATAGCCACGTGATCAGTGCATGATCAGCCACGTGATCAGTGCATGATCAGTCACGTGATCAGTGCATGATCATCCACGTGATCAGTGCATGATCAGTCATGTGATCAGTGCATGATATAGACGTGATCAGTGCATGATCAGCACGTGATCAGTGCATGATAGCCACGTGATCAGTGCATGATCAGTCACGTGATCAGTGCATGATCAGTCACGTGATCAGTGCATGATAGCCACGTGATCAGTGCATGATCAGCCACGTGATCAGTGCATGATAGCCACGTGATCAGTGCATGATCAGTCACGTGATCAGTGCATGATCAGTCACGTGATCAGTGCATGATCAGCCACGTGATCAGTGCATGATCAGTCACGTGATCAGTGCATGATCAGCCACGTGATCAGTGCATGATAGCCACGTGATCAGTGCATGATCAGTCACGTGATCAGTGCATGATCTCACGTGATCAGTGCATGATCAGCCACGTGATCAGTGCATGATCAGCCACGTGATCAGTGCATGATCAATCACGTGATCAGTGCATGATCAGTCACGTGATCAGTGCATGATAGCCACGTGATCAGTGCATGATCAGCCACGTGATCAGTGCATGATCAGCCACGTGATCAGTGCATGATCAGCCACGTGATCAGTGCATGATCAGTCACGTGATAGTGGTGATCAGCCACGTGATCAGTGCATGATCCACGTGATCAGTGCATGATCAGCCACGTGATCAGTGCATGATAGCCACGTGATCAGTGCATGATCAGTCACGTGATCATGTGTGATCAGCCACGTGATCAGTGCATGATCAGCCACGTGATCAGTGCATGATCAGTCACGTGATCAGTGCATGATCAGTCACGTGATCAGTACATGATAGCCACGTGATCAGTGCATGATCAGCCACGTGATCAGTGCATGATAGCCACGTGATCAGTGCATGATCAGTCACGTGATCAGTGCATGATCAGTCACGTGATCAGTGCATGATCAGCCACGTGATCAGTGCATGATCAGCCACGTGATCAGTGCATGATCAGCCACGTGATCAGTGCATGATAGCCACGTGATCAGTGCATGATCAGTCACGTGATCAGTGCATGATCAGTCACGTGATCAGTGCATGATCAGCCACGTGATCAGTGCATGATCAGCCACGTGATCAGTGCATGATCAGTCACGTGATCAGTGCATGATCAGTCACGTGATCAGTGCATGGTAGCCACGTGATCAGTGCATGATCAGCCACGTGATCAGTGCATGATAGCCACGTGATCAGTGCATGATCAGCCACGTGATCAGTGCATGATCAGTCACGTGATCAGTGCATGATCAGCCACGTGATCAGTGCATGATAGCCACGTGATCAGTGCATGACAGCCACGTGATCAGTGCATGATCAGCCACGTGATCAGTGCATGATCAGTCACGTGATCATGCATGATCAGCCACGTGATCAGTGCATGATCAGCCACGTGATCAGTGCATGATCAATTACGTGATCAGTGCATGATCAGTCACGTGATCAGTGCATGGTAGCTACGTGATCATTGCATGATCAGCCACGTGATCAGTGCATGATAGCCACGTGATCAGTGCATGATAGCCACGTGATCAGTGCATGATCAGTCATGTGATACGTGTGTGATCAGCCACGTGATCAGTGCATGATATCCACGTGATCAGTGCATGACAGCCACGTGATCAGTGCATGAGAGCCACGTGATCAGTGCATGATCAGTCACGTGATACATGTGTGATCAGCCACGTGATCAGTGCATGATGAGCCACGTGATCAGTGCATGATCAATTACGTGATCAGTGCATGATCAGTCACGTGACCAGTACATGGTTGCTACGTGATCGTTGCATGATCAGCCACGTGAGCAGTGCATGATAGCCACGTGATCAGTGCATGATCAGTCACGTGATCAGTACATGATCAGTCACGTGAACAGTGCATGATCATTTACGTGATCTTGCATGATCAGTCACGTGACCAGTATATGGTTGCTACGTGATCATTCCATGACGAGCCACGTGAGCAGTGCATGATAGCCACGTGATGTGTGCATGAGTTACGTGAGCAGAGTATGATCAGCCACGTGATCAGTGCATGAGTGCCACGTGATCAGTGCATGATATGTCACGTGACAGGTGTGTGATCAGCCACGTGAACAGTGCATGTTCAGCCACGTGATCAGTGCATGATAGCCACGTGATCAGTGCATGATCAGTTACGTGAGCAGTGTATGATCAGCCACGTGATCAGTGCATGGTCAGACACGTGAACAGTGTATGATCAGCCACGTGATCAGTGCATGATATCCAAGTGATCAGTGCATGATCATCACGTGATCAGTGTATGATCAGCCACGTGAACAGTGCATGCTCAGTCACGTGATCTGGGCCTGCTGAGCTGCGTGATTACTGTCTGCTCATCTGCTTGACAATTGCCAGCTGAGCTGCACGATTCCTGCCTGTCATCTGCTTGACAATTGCCAGCTGTGCTGCGTAATTCCTGCCTGCTCAGCTGCTTGATTATTGCCAGCTGAGCAGCATGATTCCTCACACCTGAGTTCCATGATTATTGCCTGCTGACTGTTTGATTCGTGCCTACTCAGCTCTTTGTTTATTGCCTCCAGAGGCACATGATCAGTGTATGATAGCAAACATGATCAGCGCATGATCAGTCACATGATCAGCGCCATTAAGTCACGTGATCACTACATGATAGTCATGTGATCAGTCCATGCTCAGTCACGGTATCAGTGCATGATCAGCCACGTGATCAGTGCATGATCTGTCACAAGATTAGTGTATGATCATCCACGTGATCAGTGCATGGGCAGTCATGTGATCAGTGCATGATATAGACGTGAACAGTGCATGATCAGTCTCGTGATCAGTGCATGATAGCCACGTGATCAGTGCATGATCAGTCACCTGATGGGTGTATGATCATTCACGTGACCTGTACATGGTAGCTACATGATCATTGCATGATCAGCCACGTGAGTAGTGCATGATAGCCACGTGATCACTGCATGATCAGTCACGTGATCAGTGCATGATCAGTCATGTGACCAGTACATGGTAGCTGCGTGATCATGGCATGATCAGCCACGTGAGCAGTGCATGATAGCCACGTGATCAGTGCATGATCAGACACGTGATCAGTGCATGATCAGTCACGTGATCAGTGCATGATCAGCCACGTGATCAGTGCATGACCAGGCACGTGATCAGTGTATGTCAGCCAAGTGATCAGTGCATGATAGCCACGTGATCAGTGCATGATCAGTCACGTGATCAGTGCATGATCAGTCACGTGATCAGTGCATGATCAGCCACGTGATCAGTGCATGATCAGCCACGTGATCAGTGCATGATCAATTACGTGATCAGTGCATGATCAGTCACGTGACCAGTACATGGTAGCTACGTGATCAGTGCATGATCAGCCACGTGATCAGTGCATGATAGCCACGTGATCAGTGCATGATAGCCACGTGATCAGTGCATGATCAGTCATGTGATACGTGTGTGATCAGCCACGTGATCAGTGCATGATATCCACGTGATCAGTGCATGACAGCCACGTGATCAGTGCATGAGAGCCACGTGATCAGTGCATGATCAGTCACGTGATACATGTGTGATCAGCCACGTGATCAGTGCATGATGAGCCACGTGATCAGTGCAGGATCAATTACGTGATCAGTGCATGATCAGTCACGTGACCAGTACATGGTTGCTACGTGATCGTTGCATGATCAGCCACGTGAGCAGAGCATGATAGCCACGTGATCAGTGCATGATCAGTCACGTGATCAGTACATGATCAGTCACGTGAACAGTGCATGATCATTTACGTGATCTGTGCATGATCAGTCACGTGACCAGTATATGGTTAGCTACGTGATCATTCCATGACGAGCCACGTGAGCAGTGCATGATAGCCACGTGATGTGTGCATGAGTTACGTGAGCAGAGTATGATCAGCCACGTGATCAGTGCATGAGTGCCACGTGATCAGTGCATGATATGTCACGTGACAGGTGTGTGATCAGCCACGTGAACAGTGCATGTTCAGCCACGTGATCAGTGCATGATAGCCACGTGATCAGTGCATGATCAGTTACGTGAGCAGTGTATGATCAGCCACGTGATCAGTGCATGGTCAGACACGTGAACAGTGTATGATCAGCCACGTGATCAGTGCATGATATCCAAGTGATCAGTGCATGATCATCACGTGATCAGTGTATGATCAGCCACGTGAACAGTGCATGCTCAGTCACGTGATCTGGGCCTGCTGAGCTGCGTGATTACTGTCTGCTCATCTGCTTGACAATTGCCAGCTGAGCTGCACGATTCCTGCCTGTCATCTGCTTGACAATTGCCAGCTGTGCTGCGTAATTCCTGCCTGCTCAGCTGCTTGATTATTGCCAGCTGAGCAGCATGATTCCTCACACCTGAGTTCCATGATTATTGCCTGCTGACTGTTTGATTCGTGCCTACTCAGCTCTTTGTTTATTGCCTCCAGAGGCACATGATCAGTGTATGATAGCAAACATGATCAGCGCATGATCAGTCACATGATCAGCGCCATTAAGTCACGTGATCACTACATGATAGTCATGTGATCAGTCCATGCTCAGTCACGGTATCAGTGCATGATCAGCCACGTGATCAGTGCATGATCTGTCACATGATTAGTGTATGATCATCCACGTGATCAGTGCATGGGCAGTCATGTGATCAGTGCATGATATAGACGTGATCAGTGCATGATCAGTCTCGTGATCAGTGCATGATAGCCACGTGATCAGTGCATGATCAGTCACCTGATGGGTGTATGATCATTCACGTGACCTGTACATGGTAGCTACATGATCATTGCATGATCAGCCACGTGAGTAGTGCATGATAGCCACGTGATCACTGCATGATCAGTCACGTGATCAGTGCATGATCAGTCATGTGACCAGTACATGGTAGCTGCGTGATCATGGCATGATCAGCCACGTGAGCAGTGCATGATAGCCACGTGATCAGTGCATGATCAGTCACGTGATCAGTGCATGATCAGTCACGTGATCAGTGCATGATCAGCCACGTGATCAGTGCATGATCAGCCACGTGATCAGTGCATGATAGCCACGTGATCAGTGCATGATCAGTCACGTGATCAGTGCATGATCAGTTACGTGATCAGTGCATGATCAGCCACGTGATCAGTGCATGATCAGCCACGTGATCAGTGCATGATCAATACGTGATCAGTGCATGATCAGTCACGTGACCAGTACATGGTAGCTACGTGATCATTGCATGATCAGCCACGTGATCAGTGCATGATAGCCACGTGATCAGTGCATGATCAGTCACGTGATCGTGTGTGATCAGCCACGTGATCAGTGCATGATAGCCACGTGATCAGTGCATGATCAGCCACGTGATCAGTGCATGATAGCCACGTGATCAGTGCATGATCAGTCACGTGATACATGTGTGATCAGCCACGTGATCAGTGCATGATAGCCACGTGATCAGTGCATGATCAATTACGTGATCAGTGCATGATCAGTCACGTGACCAGTGCATGGTTGCTACGTGATCGTTGCATGATCAGCCACGTGAGCAGTGCATGATAGCCACGTGATCAGTGCATGATCAGTCACGTGATCAGTGCATGATCAGTCACGTGATCAGTGCATGATCAGTTACGTGATCAGTGCATGATCAGTCACGTGACCAGTATATGGTTGCCACGTGATCAGTGCATGATCAGCCACGTGAGCAGTGCATGATAGCCACGTGATCAGTGCATGAGTTACGTGAGCAGTGTATGATCAGCCACGTGATCAGTGCATGATATCCAAGTGATCAGTGCATGATCATCACGTGATCAGTGTATGATCAGCCACGTGAACAGTGCATGCTCAGTCACGTGATCTGGGCCTGCTGAGCTGCGTGATTACTGTCTGCTCATCTGCTTGACAATTGCCAGCTGAGCTGCACGATTCCTGCCTGTCATCTGCTTGACAATTGCCAGCTGTGCTGCGTAATTCCTGCCTGCTCAGCTGCTTGATTATTGCCAGCTGAGCAGCATGATTCCTCACAGCTGAGTTCCATGATTATTGCCTGCTGACTGTTTGATTCGTGCCTACTCAGCTCTTTGTTTATTGCCTCCAGAGGCACATGATCAGTGTATGATAGCAAACATGATCAGCGCATGATCAGTCACATGATCAGCGCCATTAAGTCACGTGATCACTACATGATAGTCATGTGATCAGTCCATGCTCAGTCACGGTATCAGTGCATGATCAGCCACGTGATCAGTGCATGATCTGTCACATGATTAGTGTATGATCATCCACGTGATCAGTGCATGGGCAGTCATGTGATCAGTGCATGATATAGACGTGATCAGTGCATGATCAGTCTCGTGATCAGTGCATGATAGCCACGTGATCAGTGCATGATCAGTCACCTGATGGGTGTATGATCATTCACGTGACCTGTACATGGTAGCTACATGATCATTGCATGATCAGCCACGTGAGTAGTGCATGATAGCCACGTGATCAGTGCATGATCAGTCACGTGATCAGTGCATGATCAGTCATGTGACCAGTACATGGTAGCTGCGTGATCATGGCATGATCAGCCACGTGAGCAGTGCATGATAGCCACGTGATCAGTGCATGATCAGACACGTGATCAGTGCATGATCAGTCACGTGATCAGTGCATGATCAGCCACGTGATCAGTGCATGATCAGGCACGTGATCAGTGCATGTCCAGCCACGTGATCAGTGCATGATAGCCACGTGATCAGTGCATGATCAGTCACGTGATCAGTGCATGATCAGTTACGTGATCAGTGCATGATCAGCCACGTGATCAGTGCATGATGAGCCATGATCAGTGCAGGATCAATTACGTGATCAGTGCATGATCAGTCACGTGACCAGTACATGGCTACGTGATCGTGCATGATCAGCCACGTGATCAGTGCATGATAGCCACGTGATCAGTGCATGATCAGTCACGTGATCAGTGCATGATCAGTCACGTGATCAGTGCATGATCAGTTACGTGATCAGTGCATGATCAGTCACGTGACCAGTGCATGGTTGCTACGTGATCAGTGCATGACAGCCACGTGAGCAGTGCATGATAGCCACGTGATCAGTGCATGATCAGCCACGTGATCAGTGCATGATCAGTCACGTGATCAGTGTGTGATCAGCCACGTGATCAGTGCATGATCAGTCACGTGATCAGTGCATGATGAGCTGCGTGATTACTGTCTGTCATCTGCTTGACAATTGCCACCTGTGCTGCGTAATTCCTGCCTGATCATCTATTTGATTATTGCCAGCTGAGCAGCATGATTTCTCAGAGCAGAGTTCCATGATTATAGCCTGCTGACTGATTCGTGCCTACTCAGCTCTATGTTCATTGCCTCCAGAGGCACATGATCAGTGTGTGACACCACATGATCAGTGCATGATCAGTCACATGATCAGTGCATGATAAGCCACGTGATCAGTGCATGATCAGTTACGTGATCAGTGCATGATCAGTCACGTGATCAGTGCATGATAGCGTGATCAGTGCATGATCAGCCACGTGATCAGTGCATGATAGCCACGTGATCAGTGCATGATCAGTCACGTGATCAGTGCATGATCAGCCACGTGATCAGTGCATGATAGCCACGTGATCAGTGCATGATCAGCCACGTGATCAGTGCATGATCAGTCACGTGATCAGTGCATGATCAGCCACGTGATCAGTGCATGCTCAGTCACGTGATCAGTGCCTGCTGAGCTGCGTGATTACTGTCTGCTCATCTGCTTGACAATTGCCAGCTGAGCTGCATGATTCCTGCCTGTCATCTGCTTGATTATTGCCAGCTGAGCAGCATGATTCCTCACACATGAGTTCCATGATTATTGCCTGCTGACTGTTTGATTCGTGCCTACTCAGCTCTTTGTTTATTGCCTCCAGAGGCACATGATCAGTGTATGATAGCAAACATGATCAGCGCATGATCAGTCACATGATCAGTGCCATTAAGTCACGTGATCAGTACATGATAGTCATGTGATCAGTCCATGCTCAGTCACGTGATCAGTGCATGATCAGCCACGTGATCAGTGCATGATCAGCCACGTGATCAGTGCATGATAGCTACGTGATCAGTGCATGATTTGTCACGTGATCAGTGCATGATCAGTCACGTGATCAGTGCATGATCAGCCACGTGATCAGTGCATGATCAGTCACGTGATGGGTGTATGATCAGTCACGTGACCAGTACATGGTAGCTACATGATCATTGCATGATCAGCCACGTGATCAGTGCATGATAGCCACGTGATCAGTGCATGATCAGTCACGTGATCAGTGCATGATCAGTCACGTGACCAGTACATGGTAGCTGCGTGATCAGTGCATGATCAGCCACGTGATCAGTGCATGATAGCCACGTGATCAGTGCATGATCAGTCACGTGATCAGTGCATGATCAGTCACGTGATCAGTGCATGATCAGCCACGTGATCAGTGCATGATCAGGCACGTGATCAGTGCATGTCCAGCCACGTGATCAGTGCATGATAGCCACGTGATCAGTGCATGATCAGCCACGTGATCAGTGCATGATCAGTCACGTGATCAGTGCATGATCAGTCACGTGATCAGTGCATGATCAGCCACGTGATCAGTGCATGGAGTCATGTAGTCAATGCATGATAGCCCTGATCAGTGCATGATCAGTCCCGTGATCAGTGCATGATCAGCCACGTGATCAGTGCATGATAGCTACGTGATCAGTGCATGATCAGTCACGTGATCAGTGCATGATCAGTCACGTGATCAGTGTGTGATCAGCCACGTGAACAGTGCATGCTCAGTCACGTGATCAGGGCCTGCTGAGCTGCGTGATTACTGTCTGCTCATCTGCTTGACAATTGCCAGCTGAGCTGCACGATTCCTGCCTGTCATCTCCTTGACAATTGCCACTGTGCTGCGTAATTCCTGCCTGCTCATCTGCTTGATTATTGCCAGCTGAGCAGCATGATTCTCAGAGCTGAGTTCCATGATTATAGCCTGCTGACTGATTCGTGCCTACTCAGCTCTATGTTCATTGCCTCCAGAGGCACATGATCAGTGTATGACACCAAACATGATCAGTGCATGATCAGTCACATGATCAGTGCATGATTAGCCACGTGATCAGTGCATGATCAGTTATGTGATCAGTGCATGATCAGTCATGTGACCAGTGCATGATAGCTGCGTGATCAGTGCATGATCAGCCACGTGATCAGTGCATGATAGCCACGTGATCAGTGCATGATCAGTCACGTGATCAGTGTGATCAGTCACGTGATCAGTGCATGATAGCCACGTGATCAGTGCATGATAGCCACGTGATCAGTGCATGATCAGTCACGTGATCAGTGCATGATCAGTCACGTGATCAGTGCATGATCAGTCACGTGATCAGTGCATGATCAGCCACGTGATCAGTGCATGATAGCCACGTGATCAGTGCATGATCAGTCACGTGATCAGTGCATGATCAGTCACGTGATCAGTGCATGATCAGCCACGTGATCAGTGCATGATCAGCCACGTGATCAGTGCATGATCAGTTACGTGATCAGTGCATGATCAGCCACGTGATCAGTGCATGATCAGTCACGTGATCAGTGCATGATCAGTCACGTGATCAGTGCATGATCATTTACGTGATCAGTGCATGATCAGTCACGTGACCAGTATATGGTAGCTACGTGATCATTCCATGACGAGCCACGTGATCAGTGCATGATAGCAACGTGATAAGTGCATGATCAGTTACGTGATCAGTGTATGATCAGCCACGTGATCAGTGCATGATATGTCACGTGACAGGTGTGATCAGCCACGTGAACAGTGCATGTTCAGCCACGTGATCAGTGCATGATAGCCACGTGATCAGTGCATGATCAGTTACGTGAGCAGTGTATGATCAGCCACGTGATCAGTGCATGGTCAGACACGTGAACAGTGTATGATCAGCCACGTGATCAGTGCATGATATCCAAGTGATCAGTGCATGATCAGTCACGTGATCAGTGTATGATCAGCCACGTGAACAGTGCATGCTCAGTCACGTGATCAGGGCCTGCTGAGCTGCGTGATTACTGTCTGCTCATCTGCTTGACAATTGCCAGCTGAGCTGCACGATTCCTGCCTGTCATCTGCTTGACAATTGCCAGCTGTGCTGCGTAATTCCTGCCTGCTCAGCTGCTTGATTATTGCCAGCTGAGCAGCATGATTCCTCACAGCTGAGTTCCATGATTATTGCCTGCTGACTGTTTGATTCGTGCCTACTCAGCTCTTTGTTTATTGCCTCCAGAGGCACATGATCAGTGTATGATAGCAAACATGATCAGCGCATGATCAGTCACATGATCAGCGCCATTAAGTCACGTGATCACTACATGATAGTCATGTGATCAGTCCATGCTCAGTCACGGTATCAGTGCATGATCAGCCACGTGATCAGTGCATGATCTGTCACATGATCAGTGTATGATCAGCCACGTGATCAGTGCATGATCAGTCATGTGATCAGTGCATGATATAGACGTGATCAGTGCATGATCAGTCTCGTGATCAGTGCATGATAGCCACGTGATCAGTGCATGATCAGTCACCTGATGGGTGTATGATCATTCACGTGACCAGTACATGGTAGCACGTGATCATTGCATGATCAGCCACGTGATCAGTGCATGATAGCCACGTGATCAGTGCATGATCAGTCACGTGATCAGTGCATGATCAGTCACGTGATCAGTGCATGATCAGCCACGTGATCAGTGCATGATCAGGCACGTGATCAGTGCATGATCAGCCACGTGATCAGTGCATGATAGCCACGTGATCAGTGCATGATCAGTCACGTGATCAGTGCATGATCAGTCACGTGATCAGTGCATGATCAGCCACGTGATCAGTGCATGATCAGCACGTGATCAGTGCATGTCCAGCCACGTGATCAGTGCATGATAGCCACGTGATCAGTGCATGATCAGTCACGTGATCAGTGCATGATCAGTCACGTGATCAGTGCATGATCAGCCACGTGATCAGTGCATGATCAGCCACGTGATCAGTGCATGATCAGCCACGTGATCAGTGCATGATCAGTCACGTGATCAGTGCATGATCAGCCACGTGATCAGTGCATGATCAGTCACGTGATCAGTGCATGATCAGTCACGTGATCAGTGTGTGATCAGCCACGTGAACAGTGCATGCTCAGTCACGTGATCAGGGCCTGCTGAGCTGCGTGATTACTGTCTGCTCATCTGCTTGACAATTGCCAGCTGAGCTGCATGATTCCTGCCTGTCATCTGCTTGACAATTGCCAGCTGTGCTGCGTAATTCCTGCCTGCTCAGCTGCTTGATTATTGCCAGCTGAGCAGCATGATTTCTCACAGCTGAGTTCCATGATTATAGCCTGCTGACTGATTCGTGCCTACTCAGCTCTTTGTTCATTGCCTCCAGAGGCACATGATCAGTGTATGATACCAAACGTGATCAGCGCATGATCAGTCACATGATCAGTGCATGATAAGCCACGTGATCAGTGCATGATCAATTATGTGATCAGTGCATGATCAGTCACGTGATCAGTGCATGGTAGCTGCGTGATCAGTGCATGATCAGCCACGTGATCAGTGCATGATAGCCACGTGATCAGTGCATGATCAGTCACGTGATCAGTGCATGATCAGTCACGTGATCAGTGCATGATCAGTCACGTGATCAGTGCATGATCAGCCACGTGATCAGTGCATGATCAGTCACGTGACCAGTGCATGATAGCTACGTGATCAGTGCATGATCAGCCACGTGATCAGTGCATGATCAGCCACGTGATCAGTGCATGATCAGTTACGTGATCAGTGCATGATCAGTCACGTGATCAGTGCATGATCAGTCACGTGACCAGTACATGAAGCTACGTGATCAGTGCATGATCAGCCACGTGATCAGTGCATGATAGCCACGTGATCAGTGCATGATCAGTCACGTGATCAGTGCATGATCAGTCACGTGACCAGTGCATGGTAGCTGCGTGATCATGCATGATCAGCCACGTGATCAGTGCATGATAGCCACGTGATCAGTGCATGATCAGTCACGTGATCAGTGCATGATCAGTCACGTGATCAGTGCATGATCAGTACGTGATCAGTGCATGATCAGCCACGTGATCAGTGCATGATAGCCACGTGATCAGTGCATGATCAGTCACGTGATCAGTGCATGATCAGTCACGTGATCAGTGCATGATCAGCCACGTGATCAGTGCATGATCAGCCACGCGATCAGTGCATGATCAGCCACGTGATCAGTGCATGATCAGTCACGTGATGGGTGCATGATCATTCACGTGATCAGTACATGAAGCTACGTGATCAGTGCATGATCAGCCACGTGATCAGTGCATGATAGCCACGTGATCAGTGCATGATCAGTCACGTGATCAGTGCATGATCAGTCACGTGACCAGTGCATGATAGCTGCGTGATCAGTGCATGATCAGCCACGTGATCAGTGCATGATAGCCACGTGATCAGTGCATGATCAGTCACGTGATCAGTGCATGATCAGTCACGTGATCAGTGCATGATCAGCCACGTGATCAGTGCATGATCAGCCACGTGATCAGTGCATGATCAGCCACGTGATCAGTGCATGATAGCCACGTGATCAGTGCATGATCAGCCACGTGATCAGTGCATGATCAGCCACGTGATCAGTGCATGATCAGTTACGTGATCAGTGCATGATCAGTCACGTGATCAGTGCATGGTAGCTACGTGATCAGTGCATGATCAGCCACGTGATCAGTGCATGATAGCCACGTGATCAGTGCATGATCAGCCACGTGATCAGTGCATGATCAGTCATGTGATACGTGCATGATCAGCCACGTGATCAGTGCATGATAGCCACGTGATCAGTGCATGATCAGCCACGTGATCAGTGCATGATAGCCACGTGATCAGTGCATGATCAGTCACGTGATCAGTGCATGATCAGCCACGTGATCAGTGCATGATAGCCACGTGATCAGTGCATGATCAGTTACGTGATCAGTGCATGATCAGTCACGTGATCAGTACATGATCAGCACGTGATCAGTGCATGATCAGCCACGTGATCAGTGCATGATAGCCACGTGATCAGTGCATGATCAGTCACGTGATCAGTGCATGATCAGCCACGTGATCAGTGCATGATCAGCCACGTGATCAGTGCATGATCAGCCACGTGATCAGTGCATGATCAGTCACGTGATCAGTGCATGATCAGTCACGTGATCAGTGCATGATCATTTACGTGATCAGTGCATGATCAGTCACGTGACCAGTATATGGTTGCTACGTGATCATTCCATGACAGCCACGTGAGCAGTGCATGATAGCCACGTGATGTGTGCATGAGTTATGTGAGCAGAGTATGATCAGCCACGTGATCAGTGCATGAGTGCCACGTGATCAGTGCATGATAGTCACGTGACAGTGTGTGATCAGCCACGTGAACAGTGCATGATCAGCCACGTGATCAGTGCATGATAGCCACGTGATCAGTGCATGATCAGTTACGTGATCAGTGTATGATCAGCCACGTGATCAGTGCATGGTCAGACACGTGAACAGTGTATGATCAGCCACGTGATCAGTGCATGATATCCAAGTGATCAGTGCATGATCATCACGTGATCAGTGTATGATCAGCCACGTGAACAGTGCATGCTCAGTCACGTGATCTGGGCCTGCTGAGCTGCGTGATTACTGTCTGCTCATCTGCTTGACAATTGCCAGCTGAGCTGCACGATTCCTGCCTGTCATCTGCTTGACAATTGCCAGCTGAGCTGCGTGATTCCTGAATGCTCAGCTGCTTGATTATTGCCAGCTGAGCAGCATGATTCCTCACACCTGAGTTCCATGATTATTGCCTGCTGACTGTTTGATTCGTGCCTACTCAGCTCTTTGTTTATTGCCTCCAGAGGCACATGATCAGTGTATGATAGCAAACATGATCAGCGCATGATCAGTCACATGATCAGCGCCATTAAGTCACGTGATCACTACATGATAGTCATGTGATCAGTCCATGCTCAGTCACGTATCAGTGCATGATCAGCCACGTGATCAGTGCATGATCTGTCACAAGATTAGTGTATGATCATCCACGTGATCAGTGCATGGGCAGTCATGTGATCAGTGCATGATATAGACGTGATCAGTGCATGATCAGTCTCGTGATCAGTGCATGATAGCCACGTGATCAGTGCATGATCAGTCACCTGATGGGTGTATGATCATTCACGTGACCTGTACATGGTAGCTACATGATCATTGCATGATCAGCCACGTGAGTAGTGCATGATAGCCACGTGATCAGTGCATGATCAGTCACGTGATCAGTGCATGATCAGTCATGTGACCAGTACATGGTAGCTGCGTGATCATGGCATGATCAGCCACGTGAGCAGTGCATGATAGCCACGTGATCAGTGCATGATCAGTCACGTGATCAGTGCATGATCAGGCACGTGATCAGTGCATGTCCAGCCACGTGATCAGTGCATGATAGCCACGTGATCAGTGCATGATCAGTCACGTGATCAGTGCATGATCAGCCACGTGATCAGTGCATGATCAGCCACGTGATCAGTGCATGATCAATTACCTGCTCAGTGCATGATCAGTTACGTGATCAGTGCATGGTAGCTACGTGATCATTGCATGATCAGCCACGTGATCAGTGCATGATAGCCACGTGATCAGTGCATGATAGCCACGTGATCAGTGCATGATCAGTCATGTGATACGTGTGTGATCAGCCACGTGATCAGTGCATGATATCCACGTGATCAGTGCATGACAGCCACGTGATCAGTGCATGATAGCCACGTGATCAGTGCATGATCAGTCACGTGATACATGTGTGATCAGCCACGTGATCAGTGCATGATGAGCCACGTGATCAGTGCAGGATCAATTACGTGATCAGTGCATGATCAGTCACGTGACCAGTACATGGTTGCTATGATCGTTGCATGATCAGCCACGTGAGCAGCATGATAGCCACGTGATCAGTGCATGATCAGTCACGTGATCAGTACATGATCAGTCACGTGAACAGTGCATGATCATTTACGTGATCTTTGCATGATCAGTCACGTGCCAGTATATGGTTGCTACGTGATCATTCCATGACAGCCACGTGAGCAGTGCATGATAGCCACGTGATGTGTGCATGAGTTACGTGAGCAGAGTATGATCAGCCACGTGATCAGTGCATGAGTGCCACGTGATCAGTGCATGATATGTCACGTGAGGTGTGTGATCAGCCACGTGAACAGTGCATGTTCAGCCACGTGATCAGTGCATGATAGCCACGTGATCAGTGCATGATCAGTTACGTGAGCAGTGTATGATCAGCCACGTGATCAGTGCATGGTCAGACACGTGAACAGTGTATGATCAGCCACGTGATCAGTGCATGATATCCAAGTGATCAGTGCATGATCATCACGTGATCAGTGTATGATCAGCCACGTGAACAGTGCATGCTCAGTCACGTGATCTGGGCCTGCTGAGCTGCGTGATTACTGTCTGCTCATCTGCTTGACAATTGCCAGCTGAGCTGCACGATTCCTGCCTGTCATCTGCTTGACAATTGCCAGCTGTGCTGCGTAATTCCTGCCTGCTCAGCTGCTTGATTATTGCCAGCTGAGCAGCATGATTCCTCACACCTGAGTTCCATGATTATTGCCTGCTGACTGTTTGATTCGTGCCTACTCAGCTCTTTGTTTATTGCCTCCAGAGGCACATGATCAGTGTATGATAGCAAACATGATCAGCGCATGATCAGTCACATGATCAGCGCCATTAAGTCACGTGATCACTACATGATAGTCATGTGATCAGTCCATGCTCAGTCACGGTATCAGTGCATGATCAGCCACGTGATCAGTGCATGATCTGTCACAAGATTAGTGTATGATCATCCACGTGATCAGTGCATGGGCAGTCATGTGATCAGTGCATGATATAGACGTGATCAGTGCATGATCAGTCTCGTGATCAGTGCATGATAGCCACGTGATCAGTGCATGATCAGTCACCTGATGGGTGTATGATCATTCACGTGACCTGTACATGGTAGCTACATGATCATTGCATGATCAGCCACGTGAGTAGTGCATGATAGCCACGTGATCAGTGCATGATCAGTCACGTGATCAGTGCATGATCAGCCACGTGATCAGTGCATGATCAGCCACGTGATCAGTGCATGATCAGCCACGTGATCAGTGCATGATCAGCCACGTGATCAGTGCATGATAGCCACGTGATCAGTGCATGATCAGTCACGTGATCAGTGCATGATCAGTTACGTGATCAGTGCATGATCAGCCACGTGATCAGTGCATGATCAGCCACGTGATCAGTGCATGATCAATCACGTGATCAGTGCATGATCAGTCACGTGACCAGTACATGGTAGCACGTGATCATTGCCTGATCAGCCACGTGATCAGTGCATGATAGCCACGTGATCAGTGCATGATAGCCACGTGATCAGTGCATGATCAGTCACGTGATCAGTGCATGATCAGCCACGTGATCAGTGCATGATCAGTCACGTGATCAGTGCATGATCAGCCACGTGATCAGTGCATGGCAGTCACGTGATCAGTGCATGATATAGACGTGATCAGTGCATGATCAGTCTCGTGATCAGTGCATGATAGCCACGTGATCAGTGCATGATCAGTCACGTGATCAGTGCATGATCAGTCACGTGATCTGTGCATGGTAGCTACGTGATCATTGCATGATCAGCCACGTGATCAGTGCATGATAGCCACGTGATCAGTGCATGATCAGTCACGTGATCAGTGCATGATCAGTCACGTGATCAGTACATGGTAGCTGCGTGATCATGCATGATCAGCCACGTGATCAGTGCATGATAGCCACGTGATCAGTGCATGATCAGTCACGTGATCAGTGCATGATCAGTCACGTGATCAGTGCATGATCAGCCACGTGATCAGTGCATGATCAGGCACGTGATCAGTGTATGTCAGCCACGTGATCAGTGCATGATAGCCACGTGATCAGTGCATGATCAGTCACGTGATCAGTGCATGATCAGTTACGTGATCAGTGCATGATCAGCCACGTGATCAGTGCATGATCAGCCACATGATCAGTGCATGATCAATTACGTGATCAGTGCATGATCAGTCACGTGACCAGTGCATGGTAGCTACGTGATCATTGCATGATCAGCCACGTGATCAGTGCATGATAGCCACGTGATCAGTGCATGATAGCCACGTGATCAGTGCATGATCAGTCATGTGATACGTGTGTGATCAGCCACGTGATCAGTGGATGATATCCACGTGATCAGTGCATGACAGCCACGTGATCAGTGCATGAGAGCCACGTGATCAGTGCATGATCAGTCACGTGATACATGTGTGATCAGCCACGTGATCAGTGCATGATGAGCCACGTGATCAGTGCAGGATCAATTACGTGATCAGTGCATGATCAGTCACGTGACCAGTACATGGTTGCTACGTGATCGTTGCATGATCAGCCACGTGAGCAGTGCATGATAGCCACGTGATCAGTGCATGATCAGTCACGTGATCAGTACATGATCAGTCACGTGAACAGTGCATGATCATTTACGTGATCAGTGCATGATCAGTCACGTGACCAGTATATGGTTGCTACGTGATCATTCCATGACAGCCACGTGAGCAGTGCATGATAGCCACGTGATGTGCATGAGTTACGTGATCAGAGTATGATCAGCCACGTGATCAGTGCATGAGTGCCACGTGATCAGTGCATGATATGTCACGTGACAGGTGTGTGATCAGCCACGTGAACAGTGCATGATCAGCCACGTGATCAGTGCATGATAGCCACGTGATCAGTGCATGATCAGTTACGTGAGCAGTGTATGATCAGCCACGTGATCAGTGCATGGTCAGACACGTGAACAGTGTATGATCAGCCACGTGATCAGTGCATGATATCCAGTGATCAGTGCATGATCATCACGTGATCAGTGTATGATCAGCCACGTGAACAGTGCATGCTCAGTCACGTGATCTGGGCCTGCTGAGCTGCGTGATTACTGTCTGCTCATCTGCTTGACAATTGCCAGCTGAGCTGCACGATTCCTGCCTGTCATCTGCTTGACAATTGCCAGCTGTGCTGCGTAATTCCTGCCTGCTCAGCTGCTTGATTATTGCCAGCTGAGCAGCATGATTCCTCACACCTGAGTTCCATGATTATTGCCTGCTGACTGTTTGATTCGTGCCTACTCAGCTCTTTGTTTATTGCCTCCAGAGGCACATGATCAGTGTATGATAGCAAACATGATCAGCGCATGATCAGTCACATGATCAGCGCCATTAAGTCACGTGATCACTACATGATAGTCATGTGATCAGTCCATGCTCAGTCACGGTATCAGTGCATGATCAGCCACGTGATCAGTGCATGATCTGTCACATGATTAGTGTATGATCATCCACGTGATCAGTGCATGGGCAGTCATGTGATCAGTGCATGATATAGACGTGATCAGTGCATGATCAGTCTCGTGATCAGTGCATGATAGCCACGTGATCAGTGCATGATCAGTCACCTGATGGGTGTATGATCATTCACGTGACCTGTACATGGTAGCTACATGATCATTGCATGATCAGCCACGTGAGTAGTTCATAATAGCCACGTGATCAGTGCATGATCAGTCACGTGATCAGTGCATGATCAGTCATGTGACCAGTACATGTAGGCGTGATCATGCATGATCAGCCACGTGAGCAGTGCATGATAGCCACGTGATCAGTGCATGATCAGACACGTGATCAGTGCATGATCAGTCACGTGATCAGTGCATGATCAGCCACGTGATCAGTGCATGACCAGGCACGTGATCAGTGTATGTTCAGCCAAGTGATCAGTGCATGATAGCCACGTGATCAGTGCATGATCAGTCACGTGATCAGTGCATGATCAGTTACGTGATCAGTGCATGATCAGCCACGTGATCAGTGCATGATCAGCCACATGATCAGTGCATGATCAATTACGTGATCAGTGCATGATCAGTCACGTGACCAGTACATGGTAGCTACGTGATCATTGCATGATCAGCCACGTGATCAGTGCATGATAGCCACGTGATCAGTGCATGATAGCCACGTGATCAGTGCATGATCAGTCATGTGATACGTGTGTGATCAGCCACGTGATCAGTGCATGATATCCACGTGATCAGTGCATGACAGCCACGTGATCAGTGCATGAGAGCCACGTGATCAGTGCATGATCAGTCACGTGATACATGTGTGATCAGCCACGTGATCAGTGCATGATGAGCCACGTGATCAGTGCAGGATCAATTACGTGATCAGTGCATGATCAGTCACGTGACCAGTACATGGTTGCTACGTGATCGTTGCATGATCAGCCACGTGAGCAGAGCATGATAGCCACGTGATCAGTGCATGATCAGTCACGTGATCAGTACATGATCAGTCACGTGAACAGTGCATGATCATTTACGTGATCTTTGCATGATCAGTCACGTGACCAGTATATGGTTGCTACGTGATCATTCCATGACGAGCCACGTGAGCAGTGCATGATAGCCACGTGATGTGTGCATGAGTTACGTGAGCAGAGTATGATCAGCCACGTGATCAGTGCATGAGTGCCACGTGATCAGTGCATGATATGTCACGTGACAGGTGTGTGATCAGCCACGTGAACAGTGCATGTTCAGCCACGTGATCAGTGCATGATAGCCACGTGATCAGTGCATGATCAGTTACGTGAGCAGTGTATGATCAGCCACGTGATCAGTGCATGGTCAGACACGTGAACAGTGTATGATCAGCCACGTGATCAGTGCATGATATCCAAGTGATCAGTGCATGATCATCACGTGATCAGTGTATGATCAGCCACGTGAACAGTGCATGCTCAGTCACGTGATCTGGGCCTGCTGAGCTGCGTGATTACTGTCTGCTCATCTGCTTGACAATTGCCAGCTGAGCTGCACGATTCCTGCCTGTCATCTGCTTGACAATTGCCAGCTGTGCTGCGTAATTCCTGCCTGCTCAGCTGCTTGATTATTGCCAGATGAGCAGCATGATTCCTCACACCTGAGTTCCATGATTATTGCCTGCTGACTGTTTGATTCGTGCCTACTCAGCTCTTTGTTTATTGCCTCCAGAGGCACATGATCAGTGTATGATAGCAAACATGATCAGCGCATGATCAGTCACATGATCAGCGCCATTAAGTCACGTGATCACTACATGATAGTCATGTGATCAGTCCATGCTCAGTCACGGTATCAGTGCATGATCAGCCACGTGATCAGTGCATGATCTGTCACATGATTAGTGTATGATCATCCACGTGATCAGTGCATGGGCAGTCATGTGATCAGTGCATGATATAGACGTGATCAGTGCATGATCAGTCTCGTGATCAGTGCATGATAGCCACGTGATCAGTGCATGATCAGTCACCTGATGGGTGTATGATCATTCACGTGACCTGTACATGGTAGCTACATGATCATTGCATGATCAGCCACGTGAGTAGTGCATGATAGCCACGTGATCACTGCATGATCAGTCACGTGATCAGTGCATGATCAGTCATGTGACCAGTACATGGTAGCTGCGTGATCATGCATGATCAGCCACGTGAGCAGTGCATGATAGCCACGTGATCAGTGCATGATCAGTCACGTGATCAGTGCATGATCAGTCACGTGATCAGTGCATGATCAGCCACGTGATCAGTGCATGATCAGGCACGTGATCAGTGTATGTCAGCCAAGTGATCAGTGCATGATAGCCACGTGATCAGTGCATGATCAGTCACGTGATCAGTGCATGATCAGTTACGTGATCAGTGTCAGCCACGTGATCAGTGCATGATCAGCCACGTGATCAGTGCATGATCAATTACGTGATCAGTGCATGATCAGTCACGTGACCAGTACATGGTAGCTACGTGATCATTGCATGATCAGCCACGTGATCAGTGCATGATAGCCACGTGATCAGTGCATGATAGCCACGTGATCAGTGCATGATCAGTCATGTGATAGTGTGTGATCAGCCACGTGATCAGTGCATGATATCCACGTGATCAGTGCATGACAGCCACGTGATCAGTGCATGATAGCCACGTGATCAGTGCATGATCAGTCACGTGATCATGTGTGATCAGCCACGTGATCAGTGCATGATCAGCCACGTGATCAGTGCATGATCAGTTACGTGATCAGTGCATGATCAGTCACGTGATCAGTGCATGGTTGCTACGTGATCGTGCATGATCAGCCACGTGATCAGTGCATGATAGCCACGTGATCAGTGCATGATCAGTCACGTGATCAGTGCATGATCAGTCACGTGATCAGTGCATGATCAGCCACGTGATCAGTGCATGATCAGTCACGTGATCAGTGTATGTCAGCCACGTGATCAGTGCATGATAGCCACGTGATCAGTGCATGATCAGTCACGTGATCAGTGCATGATCAGTTGCGTGATCAGTGTATGATCAGCCACGTGATCAGTGCATGATCAGCCACATGATCAGTGCATGATCAATCACGTGATCAGTGCATGATCAGTCACGTGACCAGTGCATGGTAGCTACGTGATCAGTGCATGATCAGCCACGTGATCAGTGCATGATAGCCACGTGATCAGTGCATGATCAGCCACGTGATCAGTGCATGATCAGTCATGTGATACGTGCATGATCAGCCACGTGATCAGTGCATGATATCCACGTGATCAGTGCATGATCAGCCACGTGATCAGTGCATGATCAGTCACGTGATCAGTGCATGATCAGTCACGTGATCATGTATGATCAGCCACGTGATCAGTGCATGATCAGCCACGTGATCAGTGCATGATCAGTTACGTGATCAGTGCATGATCAGTCACGTGATCAGTACATGATAGCTACGTGATCAGTGCATGATCAGCCACGTGATCAGTGCATGATAGCCACGTGATCAGTGCATGATAGCCACGTGATCAGTGCATGATCAGTCATGTGATACGTGTGTGATCAGCCACGTGATCAGTGCATGATATCCACGTGATCAGTGCATGACAGCCACGTGATCAGTGATTGAGAGCCACGTGATCAGTGCATGATCAGTCACGTGATACATGTGTGATCAGCCACGTGATCAGTGCATGATGAGCCACGTGATCAGTGCAGGATCAATTACGTGATCAGTGCATGATCAGTCACGTGACCAGTACATGGTTGCTACGTGATCGTTGCATGATCAGCCACGTGAGCAGTGCATGATAGCCACGTGATCAGTGCATGATCAGTCACGTGATCAGTACATGATCAGTCACGTGAACAGTGCATGATCATTTACGTGATCTTTGCATGATCAGTCACGTGACCAGTATATGGTTAGCTACGTGATCATTCCATGACAGCCACGTGAGCAGTGCATGATAGCCACGTGATGTGTGCATGAGTTACGTGAGCAGAGTATGATCAGCCACGTGATCAGTGCATGAGTGCCACGTGATCAGTGCATGATATGTCACGTGACAGGTGTGTGATCAGCCACGTGAACAGTGCATGTTCAGCCACGTGATCAGTGCATGATAGCCACGTGATCAGTGCATGATCAGTTACGTGAGCAGTGTATGATCAGCCACGTGATCAGTGCATGGTCAGACACGTGAACAGTGTATGATCAGCCACGTGATCAGTGCATGATATCCAAGTGATCAGTGCATGATCATCACGTGATCAGTGTATGATCAGCCACGTGAACAGTGCATGCTCAGTCACGTGATCTGGGCCTGCTGAGCTGCGTGATTACTGTCTGCTCATCTGCTTGACAATTGCCAGCTGAGCTGCACGATTCCTGCCTGTCATCTGCTTGACAATTGCCAGCTGTGCTGCGTAATTCCTGCCTGCTCAGCTGCTTGATTATTGCCAGCTGAGCAGCATGATTCCTCACCTGAGTTCCATGATTATTGCCTGCTGACTGTTTGATTCGTGCCTACTCAGCTCTTTGTTTATTGCCTCCAGAGGCACATGATCAGTGTATGATAGCAAACATGATCAGCGCATGATCAGTCACATGATCAGCGCCATTAAGTCACGTGATCACTACATGATAGTCATGTGATCAGTCCATGCTCAGTCACGGTATCAGTGCATGATCAGCCACGTGATCAGTGCATGATCTGTCACAAGATTAGTGTATGATCATCCACGTGATCAGTGCACGGGCAGTCATGTGATCAGTGCATGATATAGACGTGAACAGTGCATGACCAGTCTCGTGATCCGTGCATGATAGCCACGTGATCAGTGCATGATCAGTCACCTGATGGGTGTATGATCATTCACGTGACCTGTACATGGTAGCTACATGATCATTGCATGATCAGCCACGTGAGTAGTGCATGATAGCCACGTGATCACTGCATGATCAGTCACGTGATCAGTGCATGATCAGTCATGTGACCAGTACATGGTAGCTGCGTGATCATGGCATGATCAGCCACGTGCAGTGCATGATAGCCACGTGATCAGTGCATGATCAGACACGTGATCAGTGCATGATCAGTCACGTGATCAGTGCATGATCAGCCACGTGATCAGTGCATGATCAGGCACGTGATCAGTGTATGTCAGCCGTGATCAGTGCATGATAGCCACGTGATCAGTGCATGATCAGTCACGTGATCAGTGCATGATCAGTTACGTGATCAGTGCATGATCAGCCACGTGATCAGTGCATGATCAGTCATGTGATACGTGTGATCAGCCACGTGATCAGTGCATGATAGCCACGTGATCAGTGCATGACAGCCACGTGATCAGTGCATGAGAGCCACGTGATCAGTGCATGATCAGTCACGTGATACATGTGTGATCAGCCACGTGATCAGTGCATGATGAGCCACGTGATCAGTGCAGGATCATTACGTGATCAGTGCATGATCAGTCACGTGACCAGTACATGGTTGCTACGTGATCGTTGCATGATCAGCCACGTGAGCAGAGCATGATAGCCACGTGATCAGTGCATGATCAGTCACGTGATCAGTACATGATCAGTCACGTGAAGAGTGCATGATCATTTACGTGATCTTTGCATGATCAGTCACGTACCAGTATATGGTTGCTACGTGATCATTCCATGACGAGCCACGTGAGCAGTGCATGATAGCCACGTGATGTGTGCTTGAGTTACGTGAGCAGAGTATGATCAGCCACGTGATCAGTGCATGAGTGCCACGTGATCAGTGCATGATATGTCACGTGACAGGTGTGTGATCAGCCACGTGAACATTGCATGTTCAGCCACGTGATCAGTGCATGATAGCCACGTGATCAGTGCATGATCAGTTACGTGAGCAGTGTATGATCAGCCACGTGATCAGTGCATGGTCAGACACGTGAACAGTGTATGATCAGCCACGTGATCAGTGCATGATATCCAAGTGATCAGTGCATGATCATCACGTGATCAGTGTATGATCAGCCACGTGAACAGTGCATGCTCAGTCACGTGATCTGGGCCTGCTGAGCTGCGTGATTACTGTCTGCTCATCTGCTTGACAATTGCCAGCTGAGCTGCACGATTCCTGCCTGTCATCTGCTTGACAATTGCCAGCTGTGCTGCGTAATTCCTGCCTGCTCAGCTGCTTGATTATTGCCAGCTGAGCAGCATGATTCCTCACACCTGAGTTCCATGATTATTGCCTGCTGACTGTTTGATTCGTGCCTACTCAGCTCTTTGTTTATTGCCTCCAGAGGCACATGATCAGTGTATGATAGCAAACATGATCAGCGCATGATCAGTCACATGATCAGCGCCATTAAGTCACGTGATCACTACATGATAGTCATGTGATCAGTCCATGCTCAGTCACGGTATCAGTGCATGATCAGCCACGTGATCAGTGCATGATCTGTCACAAGATTAGTGTATGATCATCCACGTGATCAGTGCATGGGCAGTCATGTGATCAGTGCATGATATAGACGTGAACAGTGCATGATCAGTCTCGTGATCAGTGCATGATAGCCACGTGATCAGTGCATGATCAGTCACCTGATGGGTGTATGATCATTCACGTGACCTGTACATGGTAGCTACATGATCATTGCATGATCAGCCACGTGAGTAGTGCATGATAGCCACGTGATCACTGCATGATCAGTCACGTGATCAGTGCATGATCAGTCATGTGACCAGTACATGGTAGCTGCGTGATCATGGCATGATCAGCCACGTGAGCAGTGCATGATAGCCACGTGATCAGTGCATGATCAGACACGTGATCAGTGCATGATCAGGCACGTGATCAGTGCATGTCCAGCCACGTGATCAGTGCATGATAGCCACGTGATCAGTGCATGATCAGTCACGTGATCAGTGCATGATCAGTTATGTGATCAGTGTATGATCAGCCACGTGATCAGTGCATGATCAGCCACATGATCAGTGCATGATCAATTACGTGATCAGTGCATGATCAGTCACGTGACCAGTACATGGTAGCTACGTGATCATTGCATGATCAGCCACGTGATCAGTGCATGATAGCCACGTGATCAGTGCATGATAGCCACGTGATCAGTGCATGATCAGTCACGTGATCAGTGCATGATCAGTTATGTGATCAGTATGATCAGCCACGTGATCAGTGCATGATCAGCCACATGATCAGTGCATGATCAATTACGTGATCAGTGCATGATCAGTCACGTGATCAGTACATGGTAGCCACGTGATCAGTGCATGATCAGCCACGTGATCAGTGCATGATAGCCACGTGATCAGTGCATGATCAGCCACGTGATCAGTGCATGATCAGCCACGTGATCAGTGCATGATAGCCACGTGATCAGTGCATGATCAGTCACGTGATCAGTGCATGATCAGTTATGTGATCAGTGTATGATCAGCCACGTGATCAGTGCATGATCAGCCACATGATCAGTGCATGATCAATTACGCGCTCAGTGCATGATCAGTTACGTGACCAGTGCATGGTAGCTACGTGATCATTGCCTGATCAGCCACGTGATCAGTGCATGATCAGCCACGTGATCAGTGCATGATAGCCACGTGATCAGTGCATGATCAGTCATGTGATACGTGGTGTTATCAGCCACATGATCAGTGCATGATATCCACGTGATCAGTGCATGACAGCCACGTGATCAGTGCATGAGAGCCACGTGATCAGTGCATGATCAGTCACGTGATACATGTGTGATCAGCCACGTGATCAGTGCATGATGAGCCACGTGATCAGTGCAGGATCAATTACGTGATCAGTGCATGATCAGTCACGTGACCAGTACATGGTTGCTACGTGATCGTTGCATGATCAGCCATGTGAGCAGAGCATGATAGCCACGTGGTCAGTGCATGATCAGTCACGTGATCAGTGCATGATCAGTCACGTGAACAGTGCATGATCATTTACGTGATCTTTGCATGATCAGTCACGTTACCAGTATGGTTGCTACGTGATCATTCCATGACAGCCACGTGAGCAGTGCATGATAGCCACGTGATGTGTGCATGAGTTACGGGAGCAGAGTATGATCAGCCACGTGATCAGTGCATGAGTGCCACGTGATCAGTGCATGATATGTCACGTGACAGGTGTGTGATCAGCCACGTGAACAGTGCATGTTCAGCCACGTGATCAGTGCATGATAGCCACGTGATCAGTGCATGATCAGTTACGTGAGCAGTGTATGATCAGCCACGTGATCAGTGCATGGTCAGACACGTGAACAGTGTATGATCAGCCACGTGATCAGTGCATGATATCCAAGTGATCAGTGCATGATCATCACGTGATCAGTGTATGATCAGCCACGTGAACAGTGCATGCTCAGTCACGTGATCAGGGCCTGCTGAGCTGCGTGATTACTGTCTGCTCATCTGCTTGACAATTGCCAGCTGAGCTGCACGATTCCTGCCTGTCATCTGCTTGACAATTGCCAGCTGTGCTGCATAATTCCTGCCTGCTCAGCTGCTTGATTATTGCCAGCTGTGCAGCATGATTCCTCACACCTGAGTTCCATGATTATTGCCTGCTGACTGTTTGATTCGTGCCTACTCAGCTCTTTGTTTATTGCCTCCAGAGGCACATGATCAGTGTATGATAGCAAACATGATCAGCGCATGATCAGTCACATGATCAGCGCCATTAAGTCACGTGATCACTACATGATAGTCATGTGATCAGTCCATGCTCAGTCACGGTATCAGTGCATGATCAGCCACGTGATCAGTGCATGATCTGTCACAAGATTAGTGTATGGTCATCCACGTGATCAGTGCACGGGCAGTCATGTGATCAGTGCATGATATAGACGTGAACAGTGCATGACCAGTCTCATGATCCGTGCATGATAGCCACGTGATCAGTGCATGATCAGTCACCTGATGGTGTATGATCATTCACGTGACCTGTACATGGTAGCTAAATGATCATTGCATGATCAGCCACGTGAGTAGTTCATGATAGCCACGTGATCACTGCATGATCAGTCACGTGATCAGTGCATGATCAGTCATGTGACCAGTACATGGTAGAGGCGTGATCATGGCATGATCAGCCACGTGAGCAGTGCATGATAGCCACGTGATCAGTGCATGATCAGACACGAGATCAGTGCATGATCAGTCACGTGATCAGTGCATGATCAGCCACGGATCAGTGCATGACCAGCACGTGATCAGTGTATGTCCAGCCAAGTGATCAGTGCATGATAGCCACGTGATCAGTGCATGATCAGTCACGTGATCAGTGCATGATCATTATGTGATCAGTGTATGATCAGCCACGTGATCAGTATGATCAGTCATGTGATCGTGTATGATCAGCCACGTGATCAGTGCATGATATCACGTGATCAGTGCATGACAGCCACGTGATCAGTGCATGATCAGCCACGTGATCAGTGCATGATCAGTCACGTGATCAGTGCATGATCAGCCACGTGATCAGTGCATGATCAGCCACGTGATCAGTGCATGATCAATCACGTGATCAGTGCATGATCAGTTACGTGATCAGTGCATGATAGCACGTGATCAGTGCATGATCAGCCACGTGATCAGTGCATGATAGCCACGTGATCAGTGCATGATAGCCACGTGATCAGTGCATGATCAGTCACGTGATCAGTGCATGATCAGTCACGTGATCAGTGCATGATCAGCCACGTGATCAGTGCATGATCAGCCACGTGATCAGTGCATGATCAATTACGTGATCAGTGCATGATCAGTCACGTGACCAGTGCATGGTAGCTACGTGATCATTGCATGATCAGCCACGTGATCAGTGCATGATAGCCACGTGATCAGTGCATGATAGCCACGTGATCAGTGCATGATCAGTCATGTGATACGTGTGTGATCAGCCACGTGATCAGTGCATGATATCCACGTGATCAGTGCATGACAGCCACGTGATCAGTGCATGAGAGCCACGTGATCAGTGCATGATCAGTCACGTGATACATGTGTGATCAGCCACGTGATCAGTGCATGATGAGCCACGTGATCAGTGCATGATCAATTACGTGATCAGTGCATGATCAGTCACGTGACCAGTACATGGTTGCACGTGATCGTTGCATGATCAGCCACGTGAGCAGAGCATGATAGCCACGTGATCAGTGCATGATCAGTCACGTGATCAGTGCATGATCAGTCACGTGAACAGTGCATGATCATTTACGTGATCTGTGCATGATCAGTCACGTGACCAGTATATGGTTGCTACGTGATCATTCCATGACGAGCCACGTGAGCAGTGCATGATAGCCACGTGATGTGTGCATGAGTTACGTGAGCAGAGTATGATCAGCCACGTGATCAGTGCATGAGTGCCACGTGATCAGTGCATGATATGTCACGTGACAGGTGTGTGATCAGCCACGTGAACAGTGCATGTTCAGCCACGTGATCAGTGCATGATAGCCACGTGATCAGTGCATGATCAGTTACGTGAGCAGTGTATGATCAGCCACGTGATCAGTGCATGGTCAGACACGTGAACAGTGTATGATCAGCCACGTGATCAGTGCATGATATCCAAGTGATCAGTGCATGATCATCACGTGATCAGTGTATGATCAGCCACGTGAACAGTGCATGCTCAGTCACGTGATCTGGGCCTGCTGAGCTGCGTGATTACTGTCTGCTCATCTGCTTGACAATTGCCAGCTGAGCTGCACGATTCCTGCCTGTCATCTGCTTGACAATTGCCAGCTGTGCTGCGTAATTCCTGCCTGCTCAGCTGCTTGATTATTGCCAGCTGAGCAGCATGATTCCTCACACCTGAGTTCCATGATTATTGCCTGCTGACTGTTTGATTCGTGCCTACTCAGCTCTTTGTTTATTGCCTCCAGAGGCACATGATCAGTGTATGATAGCAAACATGATCAGCGCATGATCAGTCACATGATCAGCGCCATTAAGTCACGTGATCACTACATGATAGTCATGTGATCAGTCCATGCTCAGTCACGGTATCAGTGCATGATCAGCCACGTGATCAGTGCATGATCTGTCACATGATTAGTGTATGATCATCCACGTGATCAGTGCATGGGCAGTCATGTGATCAGTGCATGATATAGACGTGATCAGTGCATGATCAGTCTCGTGATCAGTGCATGATAGCCACGTGATCAGTGCATGATCAGTCACCTGATGGGTGTATGATCATTCACGTGAACTGTACATGGTAGCTACATGATCATTGCATGATCAGCCACGTGAGTAGTGCATGATAGCCACGTGATCACTGCATGATCAGTCACGTGATCAGTGCATGATCAGTCATGTGACCAGTACATGGTAGCTGCGTGATCATGCATGATCAGCCACGTGAGCAGTGCATGATAGCCACGTGATCAGTGCATGATCAGTCACGTGATCAGTGCATGATCAGGCACGTGATCAGTGTATGTCCAGCCCAGTGATCAGTGCATGATAGCCACGTGATCAGTGCATGATCAGTCACGTGATCAGTGCATGATCAGTTACGTGATCAGTGCATGATCAGCCACGTGATCAGTGCATGATCAGCCACGTGATCAGTGCATGATCAATTACGTGATCAGTGCATGATCAGTCACGTGATCAGTGCATGGTAGCTACGTGATCATTGCATGATCAGCCACGTGATCAGTGCATGATAGCCACGTGATCAGTGCATGATAGCCACGTGATCAGTGCATGATCAGTCATGTGATACGTGTGTGATCAGCCACGTGATCAGTGCATGATATCCACGTGATCAGTGCATGACAGCCACGTGATCAGTGCATGAGAGCCACGTGATCAGTGCATGATCAGTCACGTGATACATGTGATCAGCCACGTGATCAGTGCATGATGAGCCACGTGATCAGTGCATGATCAATTACGTGATCAGTGCATGATCAGTCACGTGACCAGTACATGGTTGCTACGTGATCATTGCATGATCAGCCACGTGAGCAGTGCATGATAGCCACGTGATCAGTGCATGATCAGTCACGTGATCAGTACATGATCAGTCACGTGAACAGTGCATGATCATTTACGTGATCTGTGCATGATCAGTCACGTGACCAGTATATGGTTGCTACGTGATCATTCCATGACGAGCCACGTGAGCAGTGCATGATAGCCACGTGATGTGTGCATGAGTTACGTGAGCAGAGTATGATCAGCCACGTGATCAGTGCATGAGTGCCACGTGATCAGTGCATGATATGTCACGTGACAGGTGTGTGATCAGCCACGTGAACAGTGCATGTTCAGCCACGTGATCAGTGCATGATAGCCACGTGATCAGTGCATGATCAGTTACGTGAGCAGTGTATGATCAGCCACGTGATCAGTGCATGGTCAGACACGTGAACAGTGTATGATCAGCCACGTGATCAGTGCATGATATCCAAGTGATCAGTGCATGATCATCACGTGATCAGTGTATGATCAGCCACGTGAACAGTGCATGCTCAGTCACGTGATCTGGGACTGCTGAGCTGCGTGATTACTGTCTGCTCATCTGCTTGACAATTGCCAGCTGAGCTGCACGATTCCTGCCTGTCATCTGCTTGACAATTGCCAGCTGTGCTGCGTAATTCCTGCCTGCTCAGCTGCTTGATTATTGCCAGATGAGCAGCATGATTCCTCACACCTGAGTTCCATGATTATTGCCTGCTGACTGTTTGATTCGTGCCTACTCAGCTCTTTGTTTATTGCCTCCAGAGGCACATGATCAGTGTATGATAGCAAACATGATCAGCGCATGATCAGTCACATGATCAGCGCCATTAAGTCACGTGATCACTACATGATAGTCATGTGATCAGTCCATGCTCAGTCACGGTATCAGTGCATGATCAGCCACGTGATCAGTGCATGATCTGTCACATGATTAGTGTATGATCATCCACGTGATCAGTGCATGGGCAGTCATGTGATCAGTGCATGATATAGACGTGATCAGTGCATGATCAGTCTCGTGATCAGTGCATGATAGCCACGTGATCAGTGCATGATCAGTCACCTGATGGGTGTATGATCATTCACGTGACCTGTACATGGTAGCTACATGATCATTGCATGATCAGCCACGTGAGTAGTGCATGATAGCCACGTGATCACTGCATGATCAGTCACGTGATCAGTGCATGATCAGTCATGTGACCAGTACATGGTAGCTGCGTGATCATGCATGATCAGCCACGTGAGCAGTGCATGATAGCCACGTGATCAGTGCATGATCAGTCACGTGATCAGTGCATGATCAGTTACGTGATCAGTGCATGATCAGCCACGTGATCAGTGCATGATCAGCCACGTGATCAGTGCATGATCAGTTACGTGATCAGTGCATGATCAGTTACGTGATCAGTGCATGGTCAGCTACGTGATCAGTGCATGATCAGCCACGTGATCAGTGCATGATCAGCCACGTGATCAGTGCATGATCAGCCACGTGATCAGTGCATGATCAGCCACGTGATCAGTGCATGATCAGTCACGTGATCAGTGCATGATAGCTCGTGATCAGTGCATGATCAGCCACGTGATCAGTGCATGATAGCCACGTGATCAGTGCATGATCAATCACGTGATCAGTGTGATAGCCACGTGATCAGTGCATGATAGCCACGTGATCAGTGCATGATCAGTCATGTGATAGTGTGTGATCAGCCACGTGATCAGTGCATGATATCCACGTGATCAGTGCATGACAGCCACGTGATCAGTGCATGAGAGCCACGTGATCAGTGCATGATCAGTCACGTGATACAGTGTGATCAGCCACGTGATCAGTGCATGATGAGCCACGTGATCAGTGCATGATCAATTACGTGATCAGTGCATGATCAGTCACGTGACCAGTACATGGTTGCTACGTGATCGTGCATGATCAGCCACGTGAGCAGAGCATGATAGCCACGTGATCAGTGCATGATCAGTCACGTGATCAGTACATGATCAGTCACGTGAACAGTGCATGATCATTTACGTGATCTTTGCATGATCAGTCACGTGACCAGTATATGGTTGCTACGTGATCATTCCATGACAGCCACGTGAGCAGTGCATGATAGCCACGTGATGTGTGCATGAGTTACGTGAGCAGAGTATGATCAGCCACGTGATCAGTGCATGAGTGCCACGTGATCAGTGCATGATATGTCACGTGACAGGTGTGTGATCAGCCACGTGAACAGTGCATGTTCAGCCACGTGATCAGTGCATGATAGCCACGTGATCAGTGCATGATCAGTTACGTGAGCAGTGTATGATCAGCCACGTGATCAGTGCATGGTCAGACACGTGAACAGTGTATGATCAGCCACGTGATCAGTGCATGATATCCAAGTGATCAGTGCATGATCATCCCGTGATCAGTGTATGATCAACCACGTGAACAGTGCATGCTCAGTCACGTGATCTGGGCCTGCTGAGCTGCGTGATTACTGTCTGCTCATCTGCTTGACAATTGCCAGCTGAGCTGCACGATTCCTGCCTGTCATCTGCTTGACAATTGCCAGCTGTGCTGCGTAATTCCTGCCTGCTCAGCTGCTTGATTATTGCCAGCTGAGCAGCATGATTCCTCACAGCTGAGTTCCATGATTATTGCCTGCTGACTGTTTGATTCGTGCCTACTCAGCTCTTTGTTTATTGCCTCCAGAGGCACATGATCAGTGTATGATAGCAAACATGATCAGCGCATGATCAGTCACATGATCAGCGCCATTAAGTCACGTGATCACTACATGATAGTCATGTGATCAGTCCATGCTCAGTCACGGTATCAGTGCATGATCAGCCACGTGATCAGTGCATGATCTGTCACATGATTAGTGTATGATCATCCACGTGATCAGTGCATGGGCAGTCATGTGATCAGTGCATGATATAGACGTGATCAGTGCATGATCAGTCTCGTGATCAGTGCATGATAGCCACGTGATCAGTGCATGATCAGTCACCTGATGGGTGTATGATCATTCACGTGACCTGTACATGGTAGCATGATCATTGCATGATCAGCCACGTGAGTAGTGCATGATAGCCACGTGATCAGTGCATGATCAGTCACGTGATCAGTGCATGATCAGTCATGTGACCAGTACATGGTAGCTGCGTGATCATGCATGATCAGCCACGTGAGCAGTGCATGATAGCCACGTGATCAGTGCATGATCAGACACGTGATCAGTGCATGATCAGTCACGTGATCAGTGCATGATCAGCCACGTGATCAGTGCATGATCAGGCACGTGATCAGTGTATGTCAGCCACGTGATCAGTGCATGATAGCCACGTGATCAGTGCATGATCAGTCACGTGATCAGTGCATGATCAGTTATGTGATCAGTGTATGATCAGCCACGTGATCAGTGCATGATCAGCCACGTGATCAGTGCATGATCAATTACGTGATCAGTGCATGATCAGTCACGTGACCAGTACATGGTAGCTACGTGATCATTGCATGATCAGCCACGTGATCAGTGCATGATAGCCACGTGATCAGTGCATGATAGCCACGTGATCAGTGCATGATCAGTCATGTGATACGTGTGTGATCAGCCACGTGATCAGTGCATGATATCCACGTGATCAGTGCATGACAGCCACGTGATCAGTGCATGAGAGCCACGTGATCAGTGCATGATCAGTCACGTGATACATGTGTGATCAGCCACGTGATCAGTGCATGATGAGCCACGTGATCAGTGCATGATCAATTACGTGATCAGTGCATGATCAGTCACGTGACCAGTACATGGTTGCCACGTGATCGTGCATGATCAGCCACGTGAGCAGTGCATGATAGCCACGTGATCAGTGCATGATCAGTCACGTGATCAGTACATGATCAGTCACGTGAACAGTGCATGATCATTTACGTGATCTTTGCATGATCAGTCACGTGACAGTATATGGTTGCTACGTGATCATTCCATGACGAGCCACGTGAGCAGTGCATGATAGCCACGTGATGTGTGCATGAGTTACGGAGCAGAGTATGATCAGCCACGTGATCAGTGCATGAGTGCCACGTGATCAGTGCATGATATGTCACGTGACAGGTGTGTGATCAGCCACGTGAACAGTGCATGTTCAGCCACGTGATCAGTGCATGATAGCCACGTGATCAGTGCATGATCAGTTACGTGAGCAGTGTATGATCAGCCACGTGATCAGTGCATGGTCAGACACGTGAACAGTGTATGATCAGCCACGTGATCAGTGCATGATATCCAAGTGATCAGTGCATGATCATCACGTGATCAGTGTATGATCAGCCACGTGAACAGTGCATGCTCAGTCACGTGATCTGGGCCTGCTGAGCTGCGTGATTACTGTCTGCTCATCTGCTTGACAATTGCCAGCTGAGCTGCACGATTCCTGCCTGTCATCTGCTTGACAATTGCCAGCTGTGCTGCGTAATTCCTGCCTGCTCAGCTGCTTGATTATTGCCAGCTGAGCAGCATGATTCCTCACACCTGAGTTCCATGATTATTGCCTGCTGACTGTTTGATTCGTGCCTACTCAGCTCTTTGTTTATTGCCTCCAGAGGCACATGATCAGTGTATGATAGCAAACATGATCAGCGCATGATCAGTCACATGATCAGCGCCATTAAGTCACGTGATCACTACATGATAGTCATGTGATCAGTCCATGCTCAGTCACGGTATCAGTGCATGATCAGCCACGTGATCAGTGCATGATCTGTCAGATGATTAGTGTATGATCATCCACGTGATCAGTGCATGGGCAGTCATGTGATCAGTGCATGATATAGACGTGATCAGTGCATGATCAGTCTCGTGATCAGTGCATGATAGCCACGTGATCAGTGCATGATCAGTCACCTGATGGGTGTATGATCATTCACGTGACCTGTACATGGTAGCTACATGATCATTGCATGATCAGCCACGTGAGTAGTGCATGATAGCCACGTGATCACTGCATGATCAGTCACGTGATCAGTGCATGATCAGTCATGTGACCAGCATGGTAGCTGCGTGATCATGCATGATCAGCCACGTGAGCAGTGCATGATAGCCACGTGATCAGTGCATGATCAGACACGTGATCAGTGCATGATCAGTCACGTGATCAGTGCATGATCAGCCACGTGATCAGTGCATGATCAGGCACGTGATCAGTGCATGATCAGCCACGTGATCAGTGCATGATAGCCACGTGATCAGTGCATGATCAGTCACGTGATCAGTGCATGATCAGTTACGTGATCAGTGCATGATCAGCCACGTGATCAGTGCATGATCAGCCACGTGATCAGTGCATGATCAGCCACGTGATCAGTGCATGATCAGTCACGTGATCAGTGCATGATCAGCCACGTGATCAGTGCATGATAGCCACGTGATCAGTGCATGATAGCCACGTGATCAGTGCATGATAGCCACGTGATCAGTGCATGATCAGTCACGTGATACGTGTGTGATCAGCCACGTGATCAGTGCATGATAGCCACGTGATCAGTGCATGACAGCCACGTGATCAGTGCATGATAGCCACGTGATCAGTGCATGATCAGTCACGTGATACATGCATGATCAGCCACGTGATCAGTGCATGATAGCCACGTGATCAGTGCATGATCAATTACGTGATCAGTGCATGATCAGTCACGTGATCAGTACATGGTTGCTACGTGATCGTGCATGATCAGCCACGTGAGCAGTGCATGATAGCCACGTGATCAGTGCATGATCAGTCACGTGATCAGTGCATGATCAGTCACGTGATCAGTGCATGATCATTTACGTGATCAGTGCATGATCAGTCACGTGACCAGTATATGGGCCACGTGATCAGTGCATGACAGCCACGTGATCAGTGCATGATAGCCACGTGATCAGTGCATGATCAGTTACGTGATCAGTGTATGATCAGCCACGTGATCAGTGCATGAGTCAGCCACGTGATCAGTGCATGATAGTCACGTGATCAGTGTGTGATCAGCCACGTGATCAGTGCATGATCAGCCACGTGATCAGTGCATGATCAGCCACGTGATCAGTGCATGCTCAGTCACGTGATCAGGGCCTGCTGAGCTGCGTGATTACTGTCTGCTCATCTGCTTGACAATTGCCAGCTGAGCTGCACGATTCCTGCCTGTCATCTGCTTGACAATTGCCAGCTGTGCTGCGTAATTCCTGCCTGCTCAGCTGCTTGATTATTGCCAGCTGAGCAGCATGATTCCTCACACCTGAGTTCCATGATTATTGCCTGCTGACTGTTTGATTCGTGCCTACTCAGCTCTTTGTTTATTGCCTCCAGAGGCACATGATCAGTGTATGATAGCAAACATGATCAGCGCATGATCAGTCACATGATCAGCGCCATTAAGTCACGTGATCACTACATGATAGTCATGTGATCAGTCCATGCTCAGTCACGGTATCAGTGCATGATCAGCCACGTGATCAGTGCATGATCTGTCACGTGATTAGTGTATGATCATCCACGTGATCAGTGCATGGCAGTCATGTGATCAGTGCATGATATAGACGTGATCAGTGCATGATCAGTCACGTGATCAGTGCATGATAGCCACGTGATCAGTGCATGATCAGTCACCTGATGTGTTTATGATCATTCACGTGACCTGTACATGTTAGCTACATGATCATTGCATGATCAGCCACGTGAGTAGTGCATGATAGCCACGTGATCAGTGCATGATCAGTCACGTGATCAGTGCATGATCAGTCATGTGACCAGTGCATGGTAGCCGTGATCATGCATGATCAGCCACGTGATCAGTGCATGATAGCCACGTGATCAGTGCATGATCAGCCACGTGATCAGTGCATGATCAGTCACGTGATCAGTGCATGATCAGCCACGTGATCAGTGCATGATAGTCACGTGATCAGTGCATGATCAGCCACGTGATCAGTGCATGATCAGTTACGTGATCAGTGTATGATCAGCCACGTGATCAGTGCATGATCAGCCACGTGATCAGTGCATGATCAGTCACGTGATCAGTGCATGATCAGTCACGTGACCAGTGCATGGTAGCTACGTGATCAGTGCATGATCAGCCACGTGATCAGTGCATGATAGCCACGTGATCAGTGCATGATAGCCACGTGATCAGTGCATGATCAGTCATGTGATCAGTGATCAGCCACGTGATCAGTGCATGATAGCCACGTGATCAGTGCATGATAGCCACGTGATCAGTGCATGATAGCCACGTGATCAGTGCATGATCAGTCACGTGATCATGCATGATCAGCCACGTGATCAGTGCATGATCAGCCACGTGATCAGTGCATGATCAATCACGTGATCAGTGCATGATCAGTCACGTGATCAGTGCATGGTAGCTACGTGATCGTGCATGATCAGCCACGTGATCAGTGCATGATCAGCCACGTGATCAGTGCATGATCAGTCACGTGATCAGTGCATGATCAGTCACGTGATCAGTGCATGGTAGCTACGTGATCAGTGCATGATCAGCCACGTGATCAGTGCATGATAGCCACGTGATCAGTGCATGATAGCCACGTGATCAGTGCATGATCAGTCACGTGATACGTGATCAGCCACGTGATCAGTGCATGATATCCACGTGATCAGTGCATGATCAGCCACGTGATCAGTGCATGATAGCCACGTGATCAGTGCATGATCAGTCACGTGATAGTGCATGATCAGCCACGTGATCAGTGCATGATAGCCACGTGATCAGTGCATGATCAGCCACGTGATCAGTGCATGATCAGCCACGTGATCAGTGCATGATCAGTCACGTGATCAGTGCATGATCAGTCACGTGATCAGTGCATGATCATTTACGTGATCTTTGCATGATCAGTCACGTTACCAGTATATGGTTTCTAGCGTGATCATTCCATGACGAGCCACGTGAGCAGTGCATGATGCCACGTGATCAGTGCATGATATGTCACGTGACAGGTGTGTGATCAGCCACGTGAACAGTGCATGTTCAGCCACGTGATCAGTGCATGATAGCCACGTGATCAGTGCATGATCAGTTACGTGAGCAGTGCATGATCAGCCACGTGATCAGTGCATGGTCAGACACGTGAACAGTGCATGATCAGCCACGTGATCAGTGCATGATATCCAAGTGATCAGTGCATGATCATCACGTGATCAGTGTATGATCAGCCACGTGAACAGTGCATGCTCAGTCACGTGATCTGGGCCTGCTGAGCTGCGTGATTACTGTCTGCTCATCTGCTTGACAATTGCCAGCTGAGCTGCACGATTCCTGCCTGTCATCTGCTTGACAATTGCCAGCTGTGCTGCGTAATTCCTGCCTGCTCAGCTGCTTGATTATTGCCAGCTGAGCAGCATGATTCCTCACACCTGAGTTCCATGATTATTGCCTGCTGACTGTTTGATTCGTGCCTACTCAGCTCTTTGTTTATTGCCTCCAGAGGCACATGATCAGTGTATGATAGCAAACATGATCAGCGCATGATCAGTCACATGATCAGCGCCATTAAGTCACGTGATCACTACATGATAGTCATGATCAGTCCATGCTCAGTCACGGTATCAGTGCATGATCAGCCACGTGATCAGTGCATGATCTGTCACATGATTAGTGTATGATCATCCACGTGATCAGTGCACGGGCAGTCATGTGATCAGTGCATGATATAGACGTGAACAGTGCATGATCAGTCTCGTGATCAGTGCATGATAGCCACGTGATCAGTGCATGATCAGTCACCTGATGGGTGTATGATCATTCACGTGACCTGTACATGGTAGCTACATGATCATTGCATGATCAGCCACGTGAGTAGTGCATGATAGCCACGTGATCACTGCATGATCAGTCACGTGATCAGTGCATGATCAGTCATGTGACCAGTACATGGTAGCTGCGTGATCATGCATGATCAGCCACGTGAGCAGTGCATGATAGCCACGTGATCAGTGCATGATCAGACACGAGATCAGTGCATGATCAGCACGTGGATCAGTGCATGATCAGCCCAGTGATCAGTGCATGATAGCCACGTGATCAGTGCATGATCAGTCACGTGATCAGTGCATGATCAGTTATGTGATCAGTGCATGATCAGCCACGTGATCAGTGCATGATCAGCCACATGATCAGTGCATGATCAATTACGTGATCAGTGCATGATCAGTCACGTGACCAGTACATGGTAGCTACGTGATCATTGCCTGATCAGCCACGTGATCAGTGCATGATCAGCCACGCGATCAGTGCATGATAGCCACGTGATCAGTGCATGATCAGTCATGATACTGTGTGATCAGCCACGTGATCAGTGCATGATATCCACGTGATCAGTGCATGACAGCCACGTGATCAGTGCATGAGAGCCACGTGATCAGTGCATGATCAGTCACGTGATACATGTGATCAGCCACGTGATCAGTGCATGATGAGCCACGTGATCAGTGCAGGATCAATTACGTGATCAGTGCATGATCAGTCACGTGACCAGTACATGGTTGCTACGTGATCGCTGCATGATCAGCCACGTGAGCAGAGCATGATAGCCACGCGGTCAGTGCATGATCAGTCACGCGATCAGCATGATCAGTCACGTGAACAGTGCATGATCATTTACGTGATCTTTGCATGATCAGTCACGTGACCAGTATATGGTTGCTACGTGATCATTCCAGGACGAGCCACGTGAGCAGTGCATGATAGCCACGTGATGTGTGCATGAGTTACGTGAGCAGAGTATGATCAGCCACGTGATCAGTGCATGAGTGCCAAGTGATCAGTGCATGATATGTCACGTGACAGTGTGTGATCAGCCACGTGAACAGTGCATGTTCAGCCACGTGATCAGGGCATGATAGCCACGTGATCAGTGCATGATCAGTTACGTGAGCAGTGTGTGATCAGCCACGTGATCAGTGCATGGTCAGACACGTGAACAGTGTATGATCAGCCACGTGATCAGTGCATGATATCCAAGTGATCAGTGCATGATCATCACGTGATCAGTGTATGATCAGCCACGTGAACAGTGCATGCTCAGTCACGTGATCTGGGCCTGCTGAGCTGCGTGATTACTGTCTGCTCATCTGCTTGACAATTGCCAGCTGAGCTGCACGATTCCTGCCTGTCATCTGCTTGACAATTGCCAGCTGTGCTGCGTAATTCCTGCCTGCTCAGCTGCTTGATTATTGCCAGATGAGCAGCATGATTCCTCACACCTGAGTTCCATGATTATTGCCTGCTGACTGTTTGATTCGTGCCTACTCAGCGTTTTGTTTATTGCCTCCAGAGGCACATGATCAGTGCATGATAGCAAACATGATCAGCGCATGATCAGTCACATGATCAGCGCCATTAAGTCACGTGATCAGTACATGATAGTCACGTGATCAGTCCATGATCAGTCACGGTATCAGTGCATGATCAGCCACGTGATCAGTGCATGATCTGTCACAAGATTAATGTATGATCATCCACGTGATCAGTGCATGGGCAGTCATGTGATCAGTGCATGATATAGACGTGAACAGTGCATGACCAGTCTCGTGATCCGTGCATGATAGCCACGTGATCAGTGCATGATCAGTCACCTGATGGGTGCATGATCATCCACGTGACCTGTGCATGGTAGCTACATGATCAGTGCATGATCAGCCACGTGAGTAGTTCATGATAGCCACGTGATCACTGCATGATCAGTCACGTGATCAGTGCATGATCAGTCATGTGACCAGGACATGGTAGCTGCGTGATCATGCATGATCAGCCACGTGAGCAGTGCATGATAGCCACGTGATCAGTGCATGATCAGTCACGATCAGTGCATGATCAGTTACGTGATCAGTGTATGATCAGCCACGTGATCAGTGCATGACCAGCCACGTGATCAGTGCATGATCAATTACGTGCTCAGTGCATGATCAGTTACGTGACCAGTGCATGGTAGCTACGTGATCATTGCCTGATAAGCCACGCGATCAGTGCATGATAGCCACGTGATCAGTGCATGATAGCCACGTGATCAGTGCATGATCAGTCATGTGATAGTGTGTGATCAGCCACATGATCAGTGCATGATATCCACGTGATCAGTGCATGACAGCCACGCGATCAGTGCATGAGAGCCACGGGACCAGTGCATGATCAGTCACGGGATACATGTGTGATCAGCCACGTGATCAGTGCATGATGAGCCACGTGATCAGTGCAGGATCAATTACGTGATCAGTGCATGATCAGTCACGTGACCAGTACATGGTTGCTACGTGATCGCTGCATGATCAGCCACGTGAGCAGAGCATGATAGCCACGTGGTCAGTGCATGATCAGTCACGTGATCAGTACATGATCAGTCACGTGAACAGTGCATGATCATTTACGTGATCTTTGCATGATCAGTCACGTTACCAGTATATGGTTGCTACGTGATCATTCCATGACGAGCCACGTGAGCAGTGCATGATAGCCACGTGATGTGTGCATGAGTTACGTGAGCAGAGTATGATCAGCCACGTGATCAGTGCATGAGTGCCACGTGATCAGTGCATGATATGTCACGTGACAGGTGTGTGATCAGCCACGTGAACAGTGCATGTTCAGCCACGTGATCAGTGCATGATAGCCACGTGATCAGTGCATGATCAGTTACGTGAGCAGTGTATGATCAGCCACGTGATCAGTGCATGGTCAGACACGTGAACAGTGTATGATCAGCCACGTGATCAGTGCATGATATCCAAGTGATCAGTGCATGATCATCCCGTGATCAGTGTATGATCAGCCACGTGAACAGTGCATGCTCAGTCACGTGATCTGGGCCTGCTGAGCTGCGTGATTACTGTCTGCTCATCTGCTTGACAATTGCCAGCTGAGCTGCACGATTCCTGCCTGTCATCTGCTTGACAATTGCCAGCTGTGCCGCGTAATTCCTGCCTGCTCAGCTGCTTGATTATTGCCAGCTGAGCAGCATGATTCCTCACACCTGAGTTCCATGATTATTGCCTGCTGACTGTTTGATTCGTGCCTACTCAGCTCTTTGTTTATTGCCTCCAGAGGCACATGATCAGTGTATGATAGCAAACATGATCAGCGCATGATCAGTCACATGATCAGCGCCATTAAGTCACGTGATCACTACATGATAGTCATGTGATCAGTCCATGCTCAGTCACGGTATCAGTGCATGATCAGCCACGTGATCAGTGCATGATCTGTCACAAGATTAGTGTATGATCATCCACGTGATCAGTGCACGGGCAGTCATGTGATCAGTGCATGATATAGACGTGAACAGTGCATGACCAGTCTCGTGATCCGTGCATGATAGCCACGTGATCAGTGCATGATCAGTCACCTGATGGGTGTATGATCATTCACGTGACCTGTACATGGTAGCTACATGATCATTGCATGATCAGCCACGAGTAGTTCATGATAGCCACGTGATCACTGCATGATCAGTCACGTGATCAGTGCATGATCAGTCATGTGACCAGTACATGGTAGCTGCGTGATCATGGCATGATCAGCCACGTGAGCAGTGCATGATAGCCACGTGATCAGTGCATGATCAGACACGATCAGTGCATGATCAGTCACGTGATCAGTGCATGATCAGCCACGTGATCAGTGCATGACCAGGCACGCGATCAGTGTATGTCCAGCCAAGTGATCAGTGCATGATAGCCACGTGATCAGTGCATGATCAGTCACGTGATCAGTGCATGATCAGTTATGTGATCAGTGTATGATCAGCCACGTGATCAGTGCATGATCAGCCACATGATCAGTGCATGATCAATTACGTGATCAGTGCATGATCAGTCACGCGACCAGTACATGGTAGCTACGTGATCATTGCTGATCAGCCACGTGATCAGTGCATGATAGCCACGTGATCAGTGCATGATAGCCACGCGATCAGTGCATGATCAGTCATGTGATACGTGTGATCAGCCACGCGATCAGTGCATGATATCCACGTGATCAGTGCATGACAGCCACGCGATCAGTGCATGAGAGCCACGTGATCAGTGCATGATCAGTCACGTGGATACATGTGTGATCAGCCACGCGATCAGTGCATGATGAGCCACGCGATCAGTGCAGGATCAATTACGCGATCAGTGCATGATCAGTCACGTGACCAGTACATGGTTGCTACGTGATCGTGCATGATCAGCCACGTGAGCAGAGCATGATAGCCACGTGGTCAGTGCATGATCAGTCACGCGATCAGTACATGATCAGTCACGTGAACAGTGCATGATCATTTACGTGATCTTTGCATGATCAGTCACGTACCAGTATATGGTTGCTACGCGATCATTCCATGACGAGCCACGCGAGCAGTGCATGATAGCCACGTGATGTGTGCATGAGTTACGCGAGCAGAGTATGATCAGCCACGTGATCAGTGCATGAGTGCCACGTGATCAGTGCATGATATGTCACGTGACAGTGTGTGATCAGCCACGGGAACAGTGCATGTCCAGCCACGTGATCAGTGCATGATAGCCACGTGATCAGTGCATGATCAGTTACGTGAGCAGTGTATGATCAGCCACGTGATCAGTGCATGGTCAGACACGTGAACAGTGTATGATCAGCCACGTGATCAGTGCATGATATCCAAGTGATCAGTGCACGATCATCACGTGATCAGTGTATGATCAGCCACGTGAACAGTGCATGCTCAGTCACGTGATCTGGCCTGCTGAGCTGCGTGATTACTGTCTGCTCATCTGCTTGACAATTGCCAGCTGAGCTGCACGATTCCTGCCTGTCATCTGCTTGACAATTGCCAGCTGTGCTGCGTAATTCCTGCCCGCTCAGCTGCTTGATTATTGCCAGCTGAGCAGCATGATTCCTCACACCTGAGTTCCATGATTATTGCCTGCTGACTGTTTGATTCGCGCCTACTCAGCTCTTTGTTTATTGCCTCCAGAGGCACATGATCAGTGTATGATAGCAAACATGATCAGCGCATGATCAGTCACATGATCAGCGCCATTAAGTCACGTGATCAATACATGATAGTCATGTGATCAGTCCATGCTCAGTCACGGTATCAGTGCATGATCAGCCACGTGATCAGTGCATGATCTGTCAGAAGATTAGTGTATGATCATCCACGTGATCAGTGCACGGGCAGTCATGTGATCAGTGCATGATATAGACGTGAACAGTGCATGACCAGTCTCGTGATCCGTGCATGATAGCCACGCGATCAGTGCATGATCAGTCACCTGATGGGTGTATGATCATTCACGTGACCCGTACATGGTAGCTACATGATCATTGCATGATCAGCCACGTGAGTAGTTCATGATAGCCACGTGATCACTGCATGATCAGTCACGTGATCAGTGCATGATCAGTCATGTGACCAGTACATGGTAGCTGCGTGATCATGGCATGATCAGCCACGTGAGCAGTGCATGATAGCCACGTGATCAGTGCATGATCAGACACGAGATCAGTGCATGATCAGTCACGTGATCAGTGCATGATCAGCCACGTGATCAGTGCATGACCAGGCACGTGATCAGTGTATGTCCAGCCAAGTGATCAGCGCATGATAGCCACGTGATCAGTGCATGATCAGTCACGCGATCAGTGCATGATCAGTTATGTGATCAGTGTATGATCAGCCACGTGATCAGTGCATGATCAGCCACATGATCAGTGCATGATCAATTACGTGATCAGTGCATGATCAGTCACGTGACCAGTACATGGTAGCTACGTGATCATTGCCTGATCAGCCACGCGATCAGTGCATGATAGCCACGTGATCAGTGCATGATAGCCACGTGATCAGTGCATGATCAGTCATGTGATACGTGTGATCAGCCACATGATCAATGCATGATATCCACGTGATCAGTGCATGACAGCCACGTGATCAGTGCATGAGAGCCACGGATCAGTGCATGATCAGTCACGTGATACATGTGTGATCAGCCACGTGATCAGTGCATGATGAGCCACGTGATCAGTGCAGGATCAATTACGTGATCAGTGCATGATCAGTCACGTGACCAGTACATGGTTGCACGTGATCGTTGCATGATCAGCCACGTGAGCAGAGCATGATAGCCACATGGTCAGTGCATGATCAGTCACGTGATCAGTACATGATCAGTCACGTGAACAGTGCATGATCATTTACGTGATCTTTGCATGATCAGTCACATTACCAGTATATGGTTGCTACGTGATCATTCCATGACGAGCCACGTGAGCAGTGCATGATAGCCACGTGATGTGTGCATGAGTTACGTGAGCAGAGTATGATCAGCCACGTGATCAGTGCATGAGTGCCACGTGATCAGTGCATGATATGTCACGTGACAGTGTGTGATCAGCCACGTGAACAGTGCATGTTCAGCCACGTGATCAGTGCATGATAGCCACGTGATCAGTGCATGATCAGTTACGTGATCAGGGCCTGCTGAGCTGCGTGATTACTGTCTGCTCATCTGCTTGGCAATTGCCAGCTGAGCTGCACGATTCCTTCCTGTCATCTGCTTGACAATTGCCAGCTGTGCTGCGTATTCCTGCCTGCTCAGCTGCTTGATTATTGCCAGCTGAGCAGCATGATTCCTCACACCTGAGTTCCATGATTATTGCCTGCTGACTGTTTGATTCGTGCCTACTCAGCTCTTTGTTTATTGCCTCCAGAGGCACATGATCAGTGTATGATAGCAAACATGATCAGCGCATGATCAGTCACATGATCAGCGCCATTAGTCACGTGATCACTACATGATAGCCACGTGATCAGTCCATGCTCAGTCACGGGATCAGTGCATGATCAGCCACGTGATCAGTGCATGATCTGTCACAAGATTAGTGTATGATCATCCACGTGATCAGTGCACGGGCAGTCATGTGATCAGTGCATGATATAGACGTGAACAGTGCATGATCAGTCTCGTGATCAGTGCATGATAGCCACGTGATCAGTGCATGATCAGTCACCTGATGTGTTTATGATCATTCACGTGACCTGTACATGGTAGCTACATGATCATTGCATGATCAGCCACGCGAGTAGTGCATGATAGCCACGTGATCACTGCATGATCAGTCACGTGATCAGTGCATGATCAGTCATGTGACCAGTACATGGTAGCTGCGTGATCATGCATGATCAGCCACGTGAGCAGTGCATGAGAGCCACGTGATCAGTGCATGATCAGACACGTGATCAGTGCATGACCAGGCACGTGATCAGTGTATGATCAGCCACGTGATCAGTGCATGATCAGCCACGTGATCAGTGCATGATCAGTCACGTGATCAGTGCATGATCAGTTATGTGATCAGTGTATGATCAGCCACGTGATCAGTGCATGATCAGCCACATGATCAGTGCATGATCAATTACGTGATCAGTGCATGATCAGTCACGTGACCAGTACATGGTAGCTACGTGATCATTGCATGATCAGCCACGTGATCAGTGCATGATAATTACGTGATCAGTGCATGATCAGCCACGTGATCAGTGCATGATCAGTCATGTGATACGTGTGTGATCAGCCACGTGATCAGTGCATGATATCCACGTGATCAGTGCATGACAGCCACGTGATCAGTGCATGAGAGCCACGTGATCAGTGCATGATCATGTCACGTGATACATGTGTGATCAGCCACGTGATCAGTGCATGATGAGCCACGTGATCAGTGTGATCAATTACGTGATCAGTGCATGATCAGTCACGCGACCAGTACATGGTTGCTACGTGATCGCTGCATGATCAGCCACGTGATCAGAGCATGATCAGCCACGATCAGTGCATGATCAATGTGATCAGTGCATGATCAGTCACGCGACCAGTACATGGTAGCTACGCGATCATTGCATGATCAGCCACGTATCAGTGCATGATAGCCACGATCAGTGCATGATAGCCATGCATCAGTGCATGATCAGTCACGCGATACAGTGATCAGCCACATGATCAGTGCATGATATCCACGCGATCAGTGCATGATCAGCCATGATCAGTGCATGATAGCCACGTGATCAGTGCATGATCAGTCATGTGATAGGTGTGATCAGCCACGTGATCAGTGCATGATAGCCACGTGATCAGTGCATGATCAGCCACGTGATCAGTGCATGATAGCCACGTGATCAGTGCATGATCAGTCATGTGATCAGTACATGATCAGTCACGTGAACAGTGTATGATCATTTACGTGATCTGTGCATGATCAGTCACGTTACCAGTATATGGTTTCACGATCATGTATGATCAGCCACGTGAGCAGTGCATGAGTACGCACGATCAGTGCATGATATGTCACGGACAGGTGTGTGATCAGCCACGTGAACAGTGCATGTTCAGCCACGTGATCAGTGCATGATAGCCACGTGATCAGTGCATGATCAGTTACGTGAGCAGTGTATGATCAGCCACATGATCAGTGCATGGTCAGACACGTGAACAGTATGATCAGCCACGTGATCAGTGCATGATATCCAAGTGATCAGTACATGATCATCACGTGATCAGTGTATGATTAGCCACGTGAACAGTGCATGCTCAGTCACGTGATCTGGGCCTGCTGAGCTGCGTGATTACTGTCTGCTCATCTGCTTGACAATTGCCAGCTGAGCTGCACGCATTCCTGCCTGTCATCTGCTTGACAATTGCCAGCTGTGCTGCGTGAATTCTGCCTGCTCAGCTGCTTGATTATTGCCAGCTGAGCAGCATGATTCCTCACACCTGAGTTCCATGATTATTGCCTGCTGACTGTTTGATTCGTGCCTACTCAGCTCTTTGTTTATTGCCTCCAGAGGCACATGATCAGTGTATGATAGCACATGATCATG